>NW_026898521.1:0-11423 GCF_033153095.1 Gastrolobium bilobum
CCAATAAATATAGGGATTAAAGTTTATGTTGTAACTTTACATAAGAGTGCCTGCTGTGCAGTTAAACGGTGTCGTTTTGGTCTTTTTTTAAAAATCAAATTACTTATTGTGCAACTCTTCTGTATTCATCTCGTTCGCATGCCAGTTTCTTTTTTCCCTTAATGGCAGTGTGATATTAAGGAAAAAAGCGTTGGAAAGATCAACCAGGAAGGCACTCGCTTATGCCCTACTGCAATTAGGTAATGCCATTTTAAATCTTTGCGGAAGTCTACCTCTTGTTCCCCCCTCTTCTTAGATGGGGCGAATCTTTTTAACTCTTCGATTGTCATATTATGGCGTTCGTTTACACCAGTTATTTATATTATGCATTCTATAGAATAGACTATAAGTTAACTGTTCAATCGTGCATTTAGCATCATGTAATATTAACTTTATTGCATTCCATCTTTTTTTTGTTATTGTCGCCATTTTAATTGGGTTCCGCGATCACCCACTACAACCAAAACATGTCATTCTCTCGATGCGATTAATTCATATGTCAGTAAAGATAGTCAAATTACTGAATGATCTTTCCAACGCTTTTTCCCTTAATATCACACTGCCATTAAGGGAAAAAGAAACTGGCATGCGAACAAGATGAATACGGAAGAGTTGCACAGTAAGCAATTTGACTTTTAAAAAAAGACCAAAACGACACTGTTTAATTGCACAGCAGGCACTTTTATCTAAAGTTACAGCAGACACTTTAATCCCATAAATATATTATCCTATATTATTTTACCTTTTTTTGTCCTATGTATTGGGTGATAGGTTTTAAGAGTTAGCTTTTTAACCAACTGTGACCCTACCCACAATGAAGGAAACTAGCCAGACATGGTCATAGCTGAATTACAATGATTCATAAAAGAAGAATAAGAATTCAAAAGGAAGAGAAAATAATCTCCAAGATCAATCTCCGCAAAAAGCTCCAGAAGTTCTTTTCAAGCTCTCCCTCTCTATCAATTTTTGTCTTCTGATCCCCCTTTTTAATTTTGCACGCACGCGTTCAAAACACGGTGTCTTCCTGCTCGAAAACCGGCGCTGATGGCGCCTTTTTGTACTGAATTTGAATTAATCCACGCTATCAGCGCCGGTCATACTTCTTCCGCGCTGATGGCGCGGATTTTTCACTGAAAATGCATTTATTCCGCGCTGATAGCGCCGCCCATCTGATCCAAATTTTCCTTCTGCGCAAATTCTCATTTTTCATGCTAAATTCCTATCCAAATATAAACTTGAGTGAGAAATAACATTGAAAATGAAAAACTAACAATTAATCCATAAAATGTATTGATAAGTATGCTCTTTTTTTTTTGATAATAGATAAGTATGCTCTTTTGACCTTAAAGCTTAGTATTTTAACTTGGAAAATCAAATATATTACAACCACATCACCAACCAAACAGTAAAACAGCTAATGAATCTAGATAAATAAAAGAAAATAATCTTTTCTAATACAATTGACTTTATAGGTGAATTAGCTTTGCACATAAGAATCTTATCAGAAATTGAGTTATCAACACATTTTTGCTCATGTCATCATTAATTTATTTTCAAATGATAAAGCAAGAGGAGTTCCATTAACTAACATGCATAAGTAAACTTATATGCAGTTGCGGAGCCAGCTCAATAATTTAGGTGGTGCCAGAAAATTTGACATATTAAATTATTAAAATATTTATTAGGAAAAAAAATTTAATATGAATTGTAGCATAATGATCTAAATTTATCAAATAAAAAATATAAAAATACACTAATCTTTTTCAGTAAGCATTTCAAACATAAGAATTTCACTTTTCTCCTACAACATAATAAGTACATGAATTAAACATGTGTTTTCAAAAATAAAACACAATCAAATTTAATAACCTTTATATATATAATAAGCATTGTCCATGATAAAAAAAAATTCTTCTCTTTCATTTTCTCTATTCCTTAAATTTTCACACAATATCTCTTTTAAATAACATCCCTTACTTTTAAGAAAACAAGTTGTGGTGAAACAATGAATTAGAAGACTTACTGTGTAGAGAAGGGTGATTAAGGGATCTATCTCTTCTTCTGCAAAAGCCGACGGTGAGGGTGCTGCGTAGCAGCTATATGAGAGAGAGAGAGAGAGAGAGAGAGAGAGAGAGAGAGAGAGAGGGTGAAGGTGAAGGTGAAGAAGCAGAGGCACCAATATCAGAGAGAGACCTTTGGTTTCAAAATCAAGTTGAGAACAAGAGTTAAGTAAAGGCGGTGGTGCGGCCATGTTGTGTTGAGAGAAAACCCATGGGCTTTGAACTAAAATCTCAAAACAAAACATGGGCTTAACCCATTGAATCCAAAACATATCCAATGCATAACTTATCATATCCTATTTTTACAAGTTTGGTGAGTCAAAGGATATGATTCAGCTTATGTGTACGGTGGATCTTATGCGGCCAATACCGAATAAATGACGTTACACAATATATTTGTATTTAAAGCATTATATTTTATTTTTTAGAGAGAGAAGAGAGAGAGACTATAAATATATTGAACCCATGAGAGGCACTATATCAGAGAGAGAGAAGACAATAACAAAATAAGTTCACCAAATCAAAGATAAATATTGGTCCTAATTAAAAGCACAATTTATCAAAAAAAAAATCTGTTTTTGAATTTTACAGATATTGGAGTCTTTAATTTTGAAAAGCCATCTCAAAACAAAATCATGGGCTTAAAACCCAATGATTGTCCAATATTGCATGATCCAATGCATGATTAGCTTATCATATCCTATTTTTATCTCTTGTTTGGTGAGTCAATAGGATATGATTAGCTTATCCTATTGTCTCATTTTATCCTATCTAATGCATGATTTCTTATCTTATGTGAGGAGGTGGGTTAGGATTCAATAGGATGGGATATCAATATTGGATACCCAATAAATTCCCACGTTACACAATATATTTGTATTTATTGCATTATATTTTATTTTTTCTTTCTCTTTTCTCCTTCAACATAATCTTATCAGATTACTAATCAGGTGCTCATCAAACACAGGAGGCTTATCAGCCCCATATCATATCCTACCCTTATCAGCCTCATATCATATCCTACCCACCAAACGAGCCCAAAAAGTTTTCTATATATATAAGGTAACCCTTGCATGTCAATGTAAACATTCAGCAAGAATCCAAAACCTTCCAAACCACACCAAGAAAAAGAAAAAGAATCCAAAATCTTCCGAATCCAAAACCTTTCTTCTGATAGTGATGGAGTCAGAGGTCCCAAGACTCGTTTTCTATGTCCTCGCTGAAACCGTTTCCGCTATATACAAAACTCATCAACACTGGCCTCAGATTCTTGAATGGCTTGTGTCGTCTATCGCTTCAAACGATGACGACAAGTTTCGTGAAGTCGCGCTGTTGGTTTTGTGTTCGTTGCCAAACGATTGTTGTTTTCTTGTTTGCGATGCTCTCCGCGACCGCCGCCGCCTTCTTCATTCGTCGTTCTTGATTTCTCTGGCGTGGTCGAACCCTAACGTTCAGGTTGCGTCGTTTGGTGCGGTTGTGAGTTTGGTTCAGTTGTTCTCTGATCCTTCACTGTTCCATGAGCTCTTACGCGCGATGATGGCTGGCGTGTTCACACTATTGCACGGTTTTGAAGGTACCTATTTTCGAATCGCGTTCGTTGAGTTGATAAATCTGGTGTCTCAAGAGCCTCTTCTGTTGAAGCCTTACGTGAGTGACATGGTTCTCGATGCGCTTCAGATCGCGGAGAGTGAGGGTTTGACCAATGAAACGCATCGTTTGGCGTTTGAGTTGGTTATGGCCATGACTGAGGTAAAAGAGTACGGTGAACACGTGTTGCTGAACCTTCCTTCTCAAACTGTGGTTAGGTTGTTCCTCGTTTCTATGAAAATGCTTCTGTGTATTGAAGAGGATGGTGGTGTTGGTGACCATGACCATGACCATGACTTTGGAATAAAGTGTTTGAAACAACTTTGTGCTACACTTGGAGGGAGTAAAGTATTGGCAATTGCTTCAGAACTGTTGCCTCTTTACTTGGATTCCAAGGAATGGAAGAAGCGCCATGCTGGAATTACACTGCTTACTGTGACCTCAAAAGAGTTCTCTGATGAAATAGTGACCTCATCATCTTAACAACTCTCATTGCTTTGCTTTCATATATATTAATAACTTTTTGACTTAATTGCTGGTGAGGTTTACTGTAACAGCCCGTTACGTACCGGTATTGTTAACATTAATTATGATATTAAGCGCAGTTACAATCACAGCAGTTCATTTATGAAACGCGAATAAATTTTTTCCGATTATTACGCGAGCATTTAAAACATAAAAAGGCGTAATAATTAAAAGCTGTGACCGTAACCATAAACTCTTGCGGAAGACTTATTTAAACTATTTTTATCACTTACGTTACTTATTATAAGTTACTAAGGAGTTCCCATAAACTCACTTAGCCAATTTCCAACTTTACGTTTTACACCAATTCGAATATGTTACACTCTAAGTTTTTCTGCGACCAAACAGATCGCAACCAACCCTACTTCTCAGATTATATCTTTGTGTTACTTAATTCCCTTTTTAACAAGCTAAAATACGCTCAATTCGGAGCTCATTTGCTCCGGTTATCGCCGTTTGAAGTTGGATAAGCAATTAGCCCAAACAACCCCAAAAACAGCCCAAACCACTCACTTTGCCCGAATTACTGCACTCAATCGACTCAACCATTTGCTCTCAAATTTTTATCCTACAAACTAGACATCTCAAACTTCATTTTGACATATCACACGCTTAATTTGACGGAGAAACGAAGCGGGAATTAATTTCCCAAATCCGGTCCAGAATCTGCCTCAGGTGCAGGGGCACATGGGCAGTCCGTGTTTCTCTATTTATTTCAGGCCGAAGATCAACCCAGAATTTCCTCAAATTTTGACACAAGGTAGAGGACATCTCAACCTTCAAAATGACGTATGGCACGTCCCTAGGGGACCTCTATAGAGGGAGATATGCTCTTCCGAAGTTCGCCTAAAATCTGCCAATTCTACAGAAAATTCGCCAGAGTTTCCTTTGTTTTTCCAATAATCCCAAATTTGTAAAAGATCATTTAAACCTCAATGTACCTAATAAACACATGATAATACAGTAATAATCCAATGGGTGGCACACACAAGGACCAACAACGCCTTGGGGCACTTACAACCCAATCCAGTTTATAGTTATTAAACATAGAGTCCATATTAATCATTCTTAAGTAGTTGCAATCACTAACACCTTTTTCATGCATATTTCCATCATACATATTATCATAACCTAAAATAGGCCTAAGGCCCTTCCATCATAATTAGACATGCATCAATACTATTACAATATGGCTTTACAAATTACAACTTGAAACTAAAACTTCAAATTACATTCTTCTAAAATTTCGACTTAATTAAAAGACAACATAACCAAATACATCACTACTAGACTTAGGCAAAATGGCATGAACAAGATGCTAATGAAGCTACTAATAAATACAAATGACATGTTCATGCCCTAAGTCTAGCCTAGGCCACACGGCCAACAAAATGCAAAATAAGAAGCGCTCCACCGCTCACTCTGCGGGCCTCTTGCCCGAGGCTCCTGCTCCACTGCTACCTCCTGAAATAAATGCCCCGAGACGGGGTGAGATATACGAATATATCTCAGTAACCAAGAGGTTCTGGAGAAAACTCCACCCAATGGTTCACTTCGATGCATATCAATAGAATACAACAACCACCTTGAAAACGGGATATAGCATGGGATTTAGAGAAGGGGGAATATAAAGAAAACAAAATACGACGATACGGGATGGTAACCCCAATTCCACGTACGCCCTCGGCATATATAAGCCTATGGGTATCATCCAAGGTGTGTTCACAGAAACCACAACCATGATGCCCAAACCAACCAAAACGCCAAAGACATTCCTAGTGTGCTCCTACCCGGATCACACACCATGACCGCAGTCAACTGGAACTCCCTCCTGGAGACCTATCCAGCGGAAGTCCGAAAATGCCCGAAGGCTAATAAAACTGTCTACTGGCCAGAGACTCGGTACATAAGTACCCACAGCAATAATGCATGCATGCTCATGTGTTCTATACTATTCATACACACTTCCTACCGTTGCCATCAACTGGCAAGGTGGAACAGAAAAGGGGAACAAGCCCCAGTACCAAGAGGTTACCTTAATTTGCGTTTCCACAAGCTCCGCAGCAGCTTATCCCTCAACTCGGTACACAGCGGAATGCCTACACAGAGGACATTCCCAATCACTCTCAGTCCAACCCATACACGTTAATTTATAATTACACATGTAATGAACCAATTTCTTACCTCAATCCACTTGGTCCCGGACCAAGGGCAATTCACTGATTCAAGATTCGGGATTCAGGTCGACGTACGGCAACCTATACAATAACGTACATCCATCAGTACTCGTCAAATAGTATCAAAACGCAAAAACACAAAAATCCTCCCCATCCTCCCTTGATGGTTCGGCCATTGTAGTGTAAATGTGAGATTTATTTTTCTAAATTTTCTTTCTCATTTTGTTACGTCTCATTAGGTTGTCAATAGGCCGGTTCAAGTGCCGGTTCGTCATTTTCGCGTCGAATTACATCAAAACGCGAAAATCGCCAAATCACCCCTTTTCCCCTTGGAGGTTCGGCCATGTAGGTGTAAATTTGAGATTTATTTTCCTAAATTTTCTTTCTCATTTTATAACACTCCCTTAGGTTGTTTAGAGGCTAGTTCAATCGTCGTTTTTCCGTTTTTCGACATTTACGCATCGTTTTGCGAAATATTTCATTCTGGGCTCATTTAGGTCTCTAACACAATTCATTTTTCTCCATTGATTCAAACACTCTCCAAGCACAACACAACCCATCTAAGCACCATATAACTACACAAATCATTATCCAATTCATTTTTCAACATCAATTCCTCAATCTTTCCTCAAAGAATCGAATTTTAACCTATGGCATTCCAAGGAATTTCCATACAACTTTAATCATTCCAACCTTCATACAACCTATTATATCATCATACCATCATGCCACAATTCATCAAACAAGTCTCAACACCAAAATTCACAAGTCCAAAATCATGATCATCAAATTTTTCTAAGTTAAATTCATCAATTTTCACCAATAAATTTCATCGCATTTCTAGCTCTAATACATCATTCTAACACATTATCATCTAATACACATTTTCAAATTGAGCTCTCTAACACAACACATCATCAAATCAAGCTTTAGGTTTCCAAAAATTCAATCACAATTAAACCATGTAAATGGGATGGAAACATACTCACAACAAAGGCTAGAAGCTAACCCAAGACTCCTCCAAGCAATGGAAGATCAAAAAGCTCCATGGACAACCATTTTTTCTCCAAAATTTCGTGGCTGTAAATGGCCAATATCTCCCCAAATACACGGTTTCAAGGCTCAAGAGTGGTACCAATGTGTTTAGAAGGTTGTTTCCAACAAATTTCAACACAAAAATCACTTGATTTGGTTAAGAAATGATCAAGTTATGGTGAAAAGAAAATTTGAATGCAAATGGGGTTTTTGGGGGAGGGGGCTGCGGGTTTCATGAAGAAGAAGGGAGGAAAGTGATGCATGAATAGTGCCAAGCACATGTGGCTTAAGTCACTTAAGTGGGGTGGGTCCCACCGCCACCTCACGCGATTTAAAACTAATCCGAATTTTCCTCCGATTCCACTAAACGTCCGTAAATTCACAACCTATTTAGAAACTCAAATTTTTAACATTAACTATTCCCCTTTAATTAGGCTTGATCAGATGAATTAAGAGTCCTCCATTCGTTCGGAGAAAACACTGTTTTAAGCTATTACGCGCGCCATTGGCACGCTTCCCCAAACTGTCTTAATTTCATCGAATATTATAAGAAATCATATTTCCTAACTCATTAGACCATTTTTAACTCATATTTGAAACCTAGAGCTCAAAATTCAACTGGCACGTTTTACGGTGCAATCGTAACGCGATATTTTTACCCGCGAAAACACTATTCACTGATTTTTCTGAAACTTGCCCATCCACTCAATTTTTCGTTCTGAACCCATTTCCAGGGTTATTTTTACCATATGAGACCTTCTACTCAATTTTTATCTTCCTAGGGTTGCGTGTTGGCTAATTACCGTTTTGCCCTTTCTTTGTATTTTGGCCAAATCTTTAGGATTTTCACTAATCCATCACTTGATTGCTCACTTAATATTTTAATTACTTGATTTAAAATCGTGAGGTGTTATACTCACCCCAACTTTTTAGAATTTTGTCCGCAAAATTAATTCATACCTGTCCGCTAACTCAGGATATAGCCGGAGAATCTCCTCCTCCCGCTCCCAAGTAGCCTCCTCAGGTGTACGTCCTTCCCATTGAATTTTCAGCATCGGAATCACTTTGCTTCTAAGCTTCTTTTCACTGCGGTCAAGGACCTCAACAGGGCCTATAGGAACTTTCAAATTCTCTCTGATTTCAATATCGTCCGGTATCACCACATGCGATTCATCCGGAATATAACGCCGCAGCTGTGATACATGAAAAACATCGTGTAGATTTGACAACTGTGGGGGCAAGGCAAGCTGATAGGCCACTGGTCCTACTCTTTTCATTATTTGATATGGCCCAATAAAACGAGGACTCAGCTTCCTCACTCCCAATGCACGTCCAACACCGGTAACTGGAGATAACCGCACAAAAACATGACTGCCTTCTTCAAATTCCAGCGGTCTATGTCTATTATCATAATAACTTTTCTGCCGATTCTGTGCCTGTTTAAGTTTTTTCCTGATCATTTCAATCTGTGCCGTGGTTTCTTGCACAAAGTCCGGCCCAAACCTCTCTTTATCACCTACCTCTGTCCAACAAGTAGGAGTACGACATCTACGCCCATACAAAGCCTCATAAGGTGCCATGCCCAGACTGGAGTGAAAACTATTATTATAAGAGAATTCCACCAGTGGTAAATATCTGTCCCAAGAAGTGCCCTGTTCCAGCGTGCAAGCTCTCAACATATCCTCAAGTGTCTGTATGGTCCTCTCAGTCTGACCATCAGTCTGCGGGTGATACGCAGTGCTCAGCCGAAGCTGAGTGCCAAAAGCCTGCTGCAAGGCTCCCCAAAATCGAGAAGTAAATTTCGGGTCCCGGTCACTAACAATGCTAACCGGTATTCCATGGAGCCTTACAATCTCCTTCACATATAGTCTTGCTAATTTCTCCGTAGAGAAGTCCACTCGCACTGGAAGAAAATGTGCAGACTTCGTAAGTCTGTCCACTATAACCCAAATCGAATCATGACCAGCCTGAGTCCGAGGCAAACCAACAACAAAATCCATAGAGATGCTCTCCCATTTCCACTCTGGTATGTCTAATGGCTGAAGTAACCCTGCCGGTTTCTGATGTTCTATTTTAACCTTCTGACAAATCAAGCACTTTGACACATATTCAGCCACATCTTTCTTCATCCCAGGCCACCAGAACTTAACTTTCAGATCTTGATACATTTTTGTGGCACCCGGGTGTACAGCAAACTGACCCTTATGGGCCTCAACCATTACCTCTGCTGCTAACTCCTTGGGCACTACAATTCTGCCCTGATACAATAGCAACCCCTGCTCATTCACAGATATTCCACTCTGCCCTTTCAAATATTTGACACTGTCGTTACGTATCTGTGTTTCTTTAATCTTCTCATATAATTTATTTTCCACCCGACAGCTCTCATGCAACCCATCTGTAACCCGTGTAGTCCAGAATTCATCCACACTACCAATAAAGACATCTGTCAGTTTCAAGTCACGGAATTGCTCAATTACTTCATTATCCCACAACATCAAGTGGGATACACTGACAGACTTCCTACTCAATGCATCTGCTACCACATTAGCCTTACCCGGATGGTATTTTAACTCAAAATCATAATCTTTTAGAAATTCAACCCACCTCCGTTGTCTCATGTTCAGCTCTTTCTGATCAAACAAATACTTTAGACTCTTGTGATCACTGAACACAGCAAATTTCATCCCATACAGAAAATGCCTCCAAATTTTCAAGGCAAATACTATAGCAGCAAGCTCCAAATCGTGTGTCGGATAATTCTCTTCATGAGGCCTCAACTGCCTCGAAGCATAAGCAACGACTCTCCTTTCTTGCATCAACACACACCCCAAACCTTTCTTGGAAGCATCACAATATAATTCAAACTCACCTTCCGGATCGGGGAGGGTCAACACAGGAGCAGTAGTCAATTTCTCTTTAAGGCTCAGAAAACAACTCTCACATTCCTGAGTCCACACAAAAGGAGTATCCTTTCGTGTCAATCGGGTCAATGGCAGTACCATTGTAGAAAACCCCTCAATAAACCTCCGATAATATCCAGCAAGACCCAGAAAGCTGCGGATTTCAGTAACAGTTTTTGGTCGTTCCCAGTACATAACAGCATCAATTTTATTTGGGTCAACAGCAACACCCCTCTCAGAAATAACATGACCCAGAAACTGTATCTCCGATAACCAGAATTCACACTTTGACGGCTTCGCATACAACTTTTTATCCTTTAACACCTGTAACACAGTCCTCAAATGCTCACTATGCTCCTCTCTGCTCTTAGAGTATATCAAGATGTCGTCGATAAACACGATCACAAACTGATCCAAATACGGTTTAAAGATACGATTCATGTAGTCCATGAACACTGCCGGGGCATTTGTAAGCCCAAAAGGAATCACCTGATACTCGTAGTGTCCATATCTAGAGCGAAAAGCCGTTTTAGGCACATCCTCCGGCCTAATCCGAATCTGATGGTATCCGGACCGGAGATCAATCTTTGAAAATACGCAGGCACCCCTCAACTGATCCAACAAGTCATCAATACGCGGCAATGGGTACCAGATCACCGGTGCTCCCCACGGGGACACACTCGGCCTAATAAAATCCTTTGCAGACAATTCCTCTATATGTTTCTTCAACTCTCTGCTGTGCATTAGTAGTATAAACACGCCCAACTGTAGGTGCAGATGGCAAGGTCTGCAGATTCGCAGCCTGCCCAGTATTGCTCTGACAATTGTTGGCATAATGCCCAACCTTTCCACATCTGAAACAAGTCACCTGATTAACAGTACAAGGCCCTTGATGAAACCTCTTACACTTATCACAACGGGGAGCAGAATTTCTGTCATTATTCCCACTTCTCTGACCACCACCCCTTTTAAACTGACCTGGGGGCTGTCTTACTTGCAACCCCCTTCCTCTATTATTGTTTTGATGGTAGCCACCTCTGTTATTATTGCCGCTCGTGGGCAGTACGGGTAGCAGTATCCGTAGCCGTATATGGAGG
>NW_026898522.1:0-113149 GCF_033153095.1 Gastrolobium bilobum
TTTTCAACTCCTATTAACAGATAGACTAGGAGTCAAAATTAACAAAATAATCCCTACAAACAAGCTATACAGTTTCAACAACTCAAACAACTAAAGAATGATTTAAATTTTAGAATCTTCCGTTCAACACTCCCCCTCAAGTTGGTGCATGTATGTCAATCATGCCCAACTTGTTGATTGCTGCTTCGAATGCCTTCCCAGACACTGCCTTTGTCAAGACATCTGCTAACTGCTCTTCGGACTTTACATGTGGGACACAAATAATTTTTTGATCTAATTTTTCTTTAATAAAATGTCTATCCACTTCAACATGTTTGGTCCTATAATGTTGGACAGGATTATGGGCAATTTCTATGGCTGCCTTGTTGTCACAATGAAGGGTCATTGGATGCTCATGATTGATTTTCAAGTCTTCCAGCACTCTTTTAACCCATATCAATTCACATACTCCGTGTGTCATTCCTCTAAATTCTGCTTCAGCACTGGACCTTGCTACCACCTTTTGTTTCCATGCTTTTCCAAGTTACTAAATTCCCCCTACAAATGTAAAGTACCCTGAGGTAGACTGTCTACTAGATTTGTCCCCTGCCCAGTCAGAGTCTGTATACCCTTCAAAGGTGTAATTATTTCCTTTTGAGAACAGTAAGCCTTTACCTGGTGACCCTTTGAGATATCTCAAGATTCTATAAACCGCATTCATATGATCTTCACTGGGAGCATGCATGAATCTACTGACTACACTTACTGCATAAGCAATATTCGGTCTTGTATGTGACAAATAAATCAGTCTTCCCACCAATCTCTGATATTTGTTGATATCTGTTTCAATTTGATCCGGATACACTCCTAGTGTATAATTCATCTCAATTGACGTATCAACTGGTTTGCAAGTAAGCATGCCAGTTTCAGCAAGCAAATCTAAAGTGTATTTCTTTTGTGATAAGGAAATTCCTTTGTTGGATCTACCAAATTCAATTCCAAGTAAGTACTTCAGATTTCCAAGGTCTCTCATTTCAAATTCAGTCTTAAGATATTGCTCTAATAAATTCATTTCACATTCATCATCCCCTGTTAGAATCATATCATCAACATATACTATTAAAACTGTCACCTTCTTCTCTTTGTGTTTGATGAACATAGTGTGATCTGAGTTGCTTTGAGTATATCCAAACCTCCTCATTGCCATAGTGAACCTTCCAAACCATGCCCTGGGTGATTGCTTAAGGCCAAACAATGCCTTTTTTAGTTTGCAAACTTTGTTATTTTCTGGCAGATTTCCTTTAATTCCAGGTGGTATGTCCATGTAAACCTCCTCTTCTAAATCTCCATTCAAGAATGCATTCTTCACATCAAACTGTTTCAAGGGCCAATCTTTGTTGACTGCAATAGAAAGTAAGATCCGGATTGTGTTGAACTTAGCTACCGGTGCAAAAGTTTCTTGGTAGTCAATCCCATATTTTTGAGTGATCCCCTTAGCAACCAACCAAGCTTTATACTTGTCTATACTCCCATCTTCTCTTAATTTGATCGTAAACACCCATTTACATCCTATGGTTTTCTTTCCCGGTCGTAGATTCACGAGCTCCCATGTGGAATTTTTTTGTAATGCTTCCATCTCCACATTCATTGCTTCTTTCCATTTTGGGTTGTCCAAAGCCTCCTGCACACAGTTAGGAATAGGTATACTGGACAACAAATCAGTAGTCAAGGCATATGATTCGGATAATCTATGGGTAGACACATAATTATTTATGGGATATCTCACTTTAGACCTGGGGTCAGGTTCATAAAGGGTTTTTGGGATGCCTTTGGTGCATCTTTGTGATTTTCTGGGTTGAGGATTAGAAGGGGATGCAGATGCAGATATATCTGTAGGAGCAGAGTTAGGAATTACCTCTGTATGTGAGTTAATTTGTGGTTCAGAAACCTCCACTGATGAATCCTCGGTTATGGGTGTTTGTGTGGGTGATGTAACCACTTGTGATGTGTCTGATGCTGCATCATGGACAGCAGGCAGTGTAGATTCGGTTGCTTCGGTTGCTGGTTCAGTAGGGGCAGCAAGTTCAGCATGTGAGATATAGGAGAAAAACTCTTCTTCTCCATGATTATGCATATGTTTCTCCCCTTGAGAAGAAGAGGGAGACACTCCCCCTGAGTAGTAAGGGGTAGATTCCCTAAAAGAGACTTCCAAGGTGACATAAAGCTTATGGTTAACTGGATCAAAACATCTATACCCTTTTTGGGTGTCAGAATAGCCCACAAAAATACACCTTTTTGCACATGGATCCAATTTATTTCTTAAAGGCTTAGGAATATGCACATAGACACTACAACCAAACACACGGGGCTCAAGATTTGAAAGATGAGGGCTGGAAAAAAAAGATTGAAGTTTCTGGTAAGGTGTTTGGAAGTCTAAAACTCTAGAAGGAGTTCTGTTTATTAAATAAGCTACAGAAGTAACAGCCTCCCCCCAGTATGACCGAGGGACATTCATATCAAATAGAGAAGCCCTAACAACCTCCAATAAGTGTCTATTTTTCTGCTCAGCTATCCCATTTTGTTGGGGTGTGTATGGGCAGGAAGTTTGATGCCGAATCCCATTAGTTTGGAGGAAGGAAAGGAAAGGAAAGAGGAGTTCAGATATTCAGTGTCATTATCGGATTGAAGAGTTTGAATTGATGTGTGATATTGTGTGTGAACCATGTTGTAAAATTTTTGGAAGGCAGGAAATACTTCATTTTTGTGTTTTAAAAGAGCTACCCAAGTCATACGGGTACATTCGTCAATGAAAGACACATAATAAAGAGATTTAAGAGAAAGAAGGAACTTGGGCAGGGCCCCATAAATCAGAATGCACAACTTGAAAAGGAACAACACTTTTATTTATACTTGGAGAAAAAGAAATTCGGTGGCTCTTGGCCAGTTCACAGATGTTGCATTGGGACACATCTTTATTGAAAGCAGTAAACAAACTGGGAAACAACTTCCTAAGATAATTAAAAGAAAGATGACCTAGACGCCTATGCCATAGCCAGACAGAATCTTCAGCCTGCTGCGAAGTAGTTGTGGCAGAAACACATTCCAATTGTTGGCCACCTTGCGGAGTAGCTTCAAGCACATAGAGCTGACCTTGTTTAACACCATAACCAAGTATCATCTTTGTGGAGATGTCCTGAAATACACAGAAAGTTGGCCAAAAAGTGATTGTGCAATTTAAGGTAGCAGTAATTCGACTCACAGACAACAGATTAAATTCGAGGGAAGGAACAATGAGGACAGAATCAAGAGATAAAGTATTGGATAAAAAAATGGAACCTTGACCAGTGATGGGGGAGGTACCACCATTAGCCGTGGAGATCACAGATTACGAGGAGGGGCCAATATTGGTGAGCTACCTGGAATCTCGAACCATATGATCTGAGGCTCCTGTGTCTATAATCCAGTTGGATTTCCAGAAAGTGTGGAGAGGGCTTGTGGCTTACCCAAGATGCTGGCGGAAGCAACATTTGCAGTGGGAATGAGTGCATCGGATCCTCGCCCAAGTGTCTTTTTTCTGGGTCGCTTGGAGAAATCCCACCAATCGGGGTAGCCAACCAATTCATAACAGCGTTGTTGAGAGTGGCCCTTCTCACCACAATGAGAGCACACATAAGAAGGTTTCTCTGGTTTGTTGCGATGAGAAGGAGCATGAGGTCCTGGGCGAGGGGAAAGGGTGGTCAGAGCAGAACTCTCAGGGGATTTATGGTGCCCCATGGTGAGGCGTTGCTGAGCCTCTCTTCGTACGCATACGTAGGTGCCTTCAAGATCCAATTTTGGATCCTTGCGCAAAATTTCCCCTCTGACCTGATCGAATTCAGAATCTAATACACTCAAAAAAATATGGACTCGAAGGCGAGTCATTGCAGAGTGCAAATGAAGAACACCATCAACCGTGTTTGTCTGGGCATGGAGGCGGTGATCAATTTCCTGGAATATGGACAGAAGTTCATTGTAATACGTGGACAGAGGGCGACCCATTTGCTTCGTGTGAAAGGAGCGTTGGTTAAGCTCGAAGAGACATGTTTCGTCTGAATCGTCGTAGAATGTTTGCTTGGCCGCATCCCAAATATCCTTTGCAGTGTCGAGACGAAGAAAGCGTTGCATGAGAGGGGGGCTCATAGAATCAATGAGCCAAGCCTTCACCTTCTTGTTGTCAGTAACCCAAGTAGCATAGCTCGGGTCATCAGGAGGTGGTTTGGGAGTTTCACCGGTAAGGAAGCCACCCTTATTGCGAGCACCAATGCACATATCCAGCAGTTGTGACTAGAGATGGTAGTTGGTTTCATCTAGAATTATGGTGACAGGGAGGGAAGAGTTATCTTGTTGGAGAATTATATTCTGAGAAGAGAAAGGAGGTACCGGCGTGGAAGAAGAAGTAAGTGGGGTATGAGGGATTTCGTCTTCGTTTTCCATTGAGAAAGAGGGATTAGGGATTTAGGAGGATGAATTTGGGGAAAGTGAGAAGGATACAGACACGTGGATGAGAAGAAGAAATATGGGGTGTACGCGTGGAAAAAGAAAGTGACGTGATGGAGAGAAGGAGAAATAAAGAAGAAAGAAAATTGGGTGGGTGGTGGAAAAAATTGTGACCAATATGAGACACAAGGAACAGGATCAGAACACTGCTCTTGATACCATGTCAAAATAAACTAAGACTTCTAAAATGCAATTCTCGTATATTCATTTACCTCAATAGAGGAGTATATTTATACACCAGTAACCAACTACCTCCTATTTTTCAGCTCCTATTAACAGATAGACTAGGAGTCAAAATTAACAAAATAATCCCTACAAACAAGCTATACAGTTTGAACAACTCAAACAACTCAAACAACTAAAGAATGATTTAAATTTTAGAATCTTCCGTTCAACACTATGTGATTGGGGAGAGAGAAAAAAAAGTAACTTTTCAGGTTTACACAAAGTATGACCGGTTATACTTTGTATAAATCACCTAAAAGTACACAAGCTTGTGTCCTTTAAAATAATACTTTTTTTCCAAAAAAAAATGGATTAGACAAAAAAAAGAGGTCCATAATAATCAACACTTGCAAAATTTGCATTTCTCCAAGCTTGTTTTCCATATTTTTCTTAAGAGGAAAATAGTATACATTAAACATGTATTCTAATTTTATCTAATTTAAGGACCAAATGTTTTAAATTGAGGACCACATTATATAATCTAATGTACCTGTAAAATCGAAATTGTTGCAATTGTCACATCACACGTCGATTGTATTCTGAAAAAAAAAATTCGGTTTTTTTTATTTAAACGATGCAGCTAAATGTTAATTTCAACTACAGTTGGTTCTAGCTTATTCAAGAAGACTCAACGTGTAAGTCCTCACTTGTGCCTTTCATTTCTTTGATGTAGCAAGTAATGGCTTTTCCTTTTGGTTTCTAACTTTTTCTGATAAAATACCCATAATGTTCTTTTGCAGCTCTCACAATTACCACTATGAGTTTTCGGTGCCCTTCATCCCAACCTGGCTTGTGAATTAGCCTTAAGAACTATTTAGTCCGAAATTGGAATGATTCTTTTTTTTATTTTATACAATAGTGAAAATTAAATACATAATCTAATACAAATTACTCAAACTTCTCACCACTAGACCAATCAGTGGCGGAGCCATGTTGGTGCTTATAGAGATTGGCTAATTTAGTCACGTTTCAAGCGTAGTTAAATAAACGTAACGAATCATGTTTCAATTTTTTTAAAAATTAGTCATGTTTTAAACGTAAGTATCGGCTAAATTTTTTAGTATCGGTTAAAACGCCTTGCTGGCTCCGCCACTGAGACCAATGGATTTAGAATGATTCTTTTGATTTCATGCAAAATTGACTTCCACTTCATCTGGGATATATTGTGCTTTGTCATTACATGGGATTGTTGAGTGCATTTATACATCTCAATGATATTTTTACAAGAGTTAACATATTTTTATTTTTTTGTGATAATAATTTTAAATTTGATCCTTATATGAAAATATTCCTAACTCAATCTTACGCGTATAATCATTTTTAATTTACTAATTACTGTTTATAATTATTATAATACCATCAATAGCACTGTGTAATTGAGTTTTACAAAGAGCATGTGGGCAGTGCTTATGTATTAAAATCTCGCAAATCTAGCATCGTGCTTGACAAAATGAATAAAGTGTATAGAAGATGCCAGGATTTGAATAATAGTAAAAGAAACCACTTAATATATAAGGTCAATTCAAGAATATGAATGTTATGAAGTTAGGATTCATGAAAATCTTTGTCCGAAATTAAGAAAGATAAAAGAAGGGATTGATTTGAAGTTTCATAGGAATCTAATAGTTTTCAAACGACTTAACCTTTTCAATGAACTGTGATCTTTCTTTTTAAGATATGCACGTTTTGGTCTTGAAATTTTTTAACATGCTTATCTCGTGAGATATTAGAAACAATGAAGCAGCCGACATGATTATGGTATATGAATTCTCCATGGCTAACATCAAGCTTATCTATATGCTGCTTCCCATTCAGCTACATATAATTTTGTGGTGTGTTAGCTGCTGATAATATCATGAACCAAAATTAATCAACATATATACAAAAGGGATATATCACTCTGTCATGAACCGGTTTTCTTCCCATAAATGTGGGTCGAAATATCAACGTTCAAGTCTTAATCTCTTTGGTCGCTTTCAGCTTCCAATCATTCTATCTTCTTTCCTTCGTGAAATATGAAAAGAATTAATTATCAGACAAGGAGGTTTCCAGAATGTAGGTCGTGACCAAAGCATGAGCTTTTGAAAATGACTTTCACGTGTATCAATTTTTTTTGTTTGAGTGCATTAAATTTTAACTTTGGAATGAAAACAAGTTGGTTGATACAAAAATTAATTCCCTACTTTAAGAGTCGGCTCAAGTGGCAATTACGAACCCCAAATTCAATTGCTAAAAGTGCAAGAGCTCGACTCTAGGACCTTTGGGACCATAACTAAATGATTGACGTGCTCGATTCGATATTAGTTTCATTACCTGGTTTATTTACCCGGTTCGAGTTGATTAATATAATAAATAACATTCATACAAAAATAAGAGATAATTAGACTACATTCTTAGCAATAAATTTTGTGCTACTACAATACATATGTTTAAAATTAATAATGAAGTCCTTCTTCATTAAGTTTTAGGTCCTACAATAATTTTATGTAAATCTTTTTTTTAGATGCATGTCCATAAATAATTTTAATGCGCATCTACCATTTCCCTCTGTTTCTAATAGAGTAATAGCATAATTGTTGGTTTACCGTCTGGAACTCTAAAATTTTGTTTGAGGCCAAAAGTTAATATAAGAGACAAACTTTTACTCAAATCACGATTTAAAACTTTCCAAAAGAAAAACAAAACATATATGCAGTTAATGTTTGGTGAAAAAACTTTGAAATCATGTTAATGATATCATTATTCTAAAAATTTGAACTTACTAGATCTGAGTTTTATATATATATATTAAAATTATTTCTGCAACCTCTTTACGTACAACAACGACAAGTGTATGGTTATGATTTTTCACATTTATTACTTTCATCCTTTGTATGGTTATGATTCCCCGCATTTAATGCTTTTAAGCATATATATGACAAGTATTTGATCGTTACACGTATAACAACTGCAGAAATATAACGTACAGCAACGACATGTGTATGGTTATGATTTTCCACATTTATTACTTTCATCCTTTGTATGGTTATGATTCCCCGCATTTAATGCTTTTAAGCATATATATAACAAGTATTTGATCGTTACACGTATAACAGCTGCAGAAATATAAACCCCCTGTATATATATATATTTGGTACAAGAGAGTTATATTTTTATTTAACAAAGTCTGAAGAGTGATAAGAAAAAAATATTATATGGTTTTTAAGTTTCACCATGTTGTTGTATTTCATTATTCTAAAGATATTATACGCAGTTAATGTTTGGTGAAAAAAATTTGAAATCATGTCAACGATGTCATTATTCTAAAAATTTGAACTTACTAAATCTGACTTATATATACGGTAAAATTATTTTTACAACCGCTTTACATATAGTAACGACAGATGTATGGTTATAATTTTTCACATTTATTACTTTTATCCTTTGTATGATTATGATTCTTCGCATTTAATGCTTTCAAGCATACATATGACAGATATTTGATCGTTGCACGTACAGCACACAGCCGCAGAAATATAAACATATATATATGGAAAGAGTGCCTTGTGAAGAAACCAAAAAGAAACAACCAAATGCAGAGCCCCACTAGACTTGGAGGCCCTTGTATTTAGTGGTCAGAGATAAAAAAGTAAGTGTGTGTTAAAGCCACTTAGCCACTCCCAAGAGAGAAGCTTAGGTGATGGGCGTAGTGAGGAACAAATAGAATCCCCTTTCAGTGAAAGGGATTTGCATTGGTTTTGCTTATCATGCCATGGTCATGGATTTCAAGTTTTACAACTTTTGTTTACTATAGCAATGGGGGGCAGCAAATGGGTCCCACAAGTCTCCCACTTTCTGACTTTCATATACATGTGATGAAAATGGGAAATTAGATAAGTGGGCAAAGTCAGAGAATAACATATTATTACTAAGGGGAATTGTTTTATTACGTAACATAATTTTGCTGCAAGAAGAGATAAGATTCATTTATATTTTTTATCTCTCCTATATTTTATCTTCTGTTACGTTAAGAAAATAATTCCCCTATTACTAAAGGTGGAAAGAAAATAAAAGCATCATAGTGAATCTTTCACTTCAATAGCCCCACTTTCTGTTACAGTGGAATTCATATATTCTGTCAATTAAATTGCCCCTTGACTTGAAGCACTTGTTGACATAGTCAAATAAATCGGCTCCGTAGTGTCGAATATTAATTTATCCTTCCTTTTTAAAAATGATAAATTTTCTGTTTTGTGTGTTGCGTTTTTATAAACTCAAATTTTTAAAATTTAATTCTATTGAAAAGTGAATTTCTAAGTAATAATTTATGTCTAAAATTTTTATTATAAAGTGATTTTAATAAAAGTAAAATTATTTCAATTTTTCTAAAACATGCTCGTAGATGTATATTTATTAATAAGGATAAGTAAATATTGTTAAAGTAATAATATAATGTTATGTTATAATTGTGAAATTGAATTTTCTTATCACAAAAATAACAGTATTGCTTTTTAGTATTTGACATCAAAATTGGTTTTATTCCAAAATTATCAAACATATTACTATAAATTTCAAATCAGGTTTGTACGCTTAAACATTATTACCCAACTTGCAAACAAATTTTTTGTACTAGTCACCTATATAGCAAAATATATATTGAATTCATTTTTTATCTAGGCTAAGGTTAGTATTTATAGAAGGTTTATTGTATTTTTTTTTTTTTTAAGCTAACAGATTAACAATAAGAAGAAGGTGGCAATTTTGGGGACATATTGGGTAGGAAAAAGAGTCATTTTGCCCGAATAAGAAGGCTATGAAAGAGTTTGGCTCATTAGATTTATTGCAATCAACAACCTCAAAAACCTAATAGTAGTCTTATTGCTTTTATCATGAAAGTGATCTGACACACTATTAGTTGTAGTTTTATCACAACTGAAAAAAGGATAAGTCAGAATATAATTTCCTCTCTGAAACACAATTGATCATATCTCTCGAGCTGTTGGTTGAGCTTACATTGTTTATTGTACAAAATTTCACTTTTCACTCGTTCAAATAAAGCTGGATCCATCGATATTAGTTGGAACTTGTAAGAGTTAAATTTTAAGAACTACATATTCTAAAACTTAGAACTTTCAGAAGAAGACCGGGGATTCTTCTGATTTATATCTTTAGGAGGCGTTTGGTATACGGTTTTTTCTCGGATTCTTGGGAAACTGATTTTTTTTAAATTTTTAAATTTTTGAATATTATCGTAAACTGAATGTAAAAATTATATTTTTGAAAATTGAGATTCCCGGATAAATAAAAATTTATCATCTACCCAACGTCCCCTTAGTATTTAGTAATAATTTAGGATAAAGTCCTAGTTAAAAAGTGCATTAATTAACTTGAAGTATCGCTATATATTGTGATTTTGCACTAGAGCTTTTGGCAAATATTGATTCCCTTCAATTCTTTATGTCCATGGTCTTTAGACTTTAGTTTAAGATGAGAATGATTCATTGAACGAGTAAGAAGCGCTCAAGATATGTATTAAGGTAGAGGGCCAGATTTGGTTGTGCCAATTAATTAAATTAAAGGGCGCCAGCGCAGTCCTATATGAACCTTTAACCAACGCGTGGGGAGCAACTGGGACACCATGGTCCACGCATCGTAAAGTCATTAAGCTGTTATTTTCATCATAATTTATCGCCCAAATCCATCATTCCAGCAAAAACACAAAAGCTCATTAAAGATTTCTGAGCTATTTGATTGCATCCCAGCAAGCATGGGCCAATATTATGAGTAGACTAACGCTTTTCTTCATATGTTCTTGCTCATTTCTGATGTTGATATCACCCTTCGATAAAAAGGAGAAAAAACCCCAACTATTTCTGTATGAAAATTTTTCCTAATTAATTTGGCTTCTCTAGTTTAATACAGATTCATCTAATTAAGCATATGAGAGGAAGTTTCTCCTTAATTTTTGTCCTAGCTAGTGCAGTCAAAGAACTTTCTCACTTTATCGAGTGGTTACAATTATATCGTTTTTTTTTTTTGAGATATTTCAATCGGTTCATCTGCTTAGTGACTAGTCTGATTCGAGATAAGTTCTGGGATTAATACTTTAAACTCCTCTCAAAGACAGTACTAGGGATTAAGACTTTAAACTCCTCTCAAAAACAATACTAAAGATGATCGAATACATGTTTTCACCCTCACCTGCTTAATTTCCTGGCGCCCACTGACCTACCATCATTTGATTTCGTATTTGTTCCTTTAATTTGAGCTTGTTTGCTTAACTATTTTTTTTTTTTTGGTGAAGTGTTTTGTGTTGGGCTTCCTCCTTCAATGTTAAGCTCAAGCCCATTTGAGGGGTTTCCTAAAAACCCTAACCCTAATTTTCACCTCCTCTATATATACTCATTAGTTGTGGGTGGAGGCTAGGTCAGATTTGAGAGAACAAATTTGAGAGAATTATTTGATTGTTTGAGCAAGGCTTTATGCTTTGCATTTGAAAGATCTCTAGAGAGAGAGTTTGAGTGAAACATCTCTAGGGTAGTTTGAATATCACCATTGTTGGAGAGGTTGAGTTAACCACCACATTGGTGATTCTGATTATTTGTAACCATTATTTTCATAGTGGATTTTTGATCTGGACTAGGTCCCGTGGGTTTTTACTTTTTCATTGAAGAAGATTTTCCCACGTTAAATCTGGTTGTGTTCTTCTTCTCTCTCTCTCCTGTGTTTAATATTCGATTTTTCCGCTGCGCTGCCTGACCTGGTGAAGTTCAGGCTGAGGTATTGCCGAGATCCGAGATCATGATCTTGTTGATTGACTTCCGCACAAAGGCCCCTGAGCCGAGCTTGAGGGAACTGAGTTTTCCAAACAGTGGTATCAGAGCCCGGGTTCGACGGGTTCTTAGGGGGACGAGATGGAGACCAGTGGCATAACTCATGATGGAGATATGTTCAAGTTGACCGCATACAATTTCACATATTGGAGACCGATGATGGAAGATCATCTCTACTGCAAAGATTTGCACGAGCCCATTATCCTTGATGAGAGACCAGCAGGCAAGACAGATAAGGAGTGGGAGATCCTGAGTCGGAAGGCGGTAGCCACGATCAGGAAATATATTGATAAAAGCCTCTTTGAGCACGTGTCTGAATTCACGAACGCGTATGAGTTGTGAACGAAATTAGAGTCCATGATTCAGAAGAAGACTCCCAGGAACAAAGCACACCTGGTTCGCCGACTTGTTAAGCTTGAATACAAGGACGACATGAGCATGATTGAACACCTGAACACCTACAAAGGTATTGTGAATCAGCTGTCAAAGGCTGATATGAAAATTGATGAAGAATTGCAGGTATTGCTGCTGTTTAGCTCGCTGCCAGAAAGCTGGGATACTCTGGTGGTGACCCTGAATAACTCGACTCCAGATGGAAAATTGAAGATGGATGTCGTGACTAACAGCCTCCTGGGCGAGGAATCCAGGAGAAGAGAACGAGGTACTTCGAGTACGTCTGAGGCCAATGTTGCTGAGAACAAAGGGAAATTCGACTCCCGCGGTAGAAGCAAAAGCCGAGGTAGAGGTCGTGACAGACGAGACAAGTCCAGAGGTCGGTCAAAGCCGAAATATGAGTTGAAGTGCTTTTACTGTGGAAAGATAGGCCATAAGAAACCAGACTGCTGGACCCTGTAGAATGATGAGAAGAACGGCTCTGTGAAGCCGGATCAGATTATTCTCAAGAAGAGGGAAGACAAGAGCACCACTGCGGTGGCTACCAACCCTGATGCCGATATATTCCTCCTTGGTGAGGATAATTATTTGAATGTTGCATATGATGACTGCACCTGGATTGTTGACTCCGGTGCCTCCTTCCACGTTACTCCACACAAAGGTTTTTTCTCCTCTTATCGAGGTGGTGATTTTGGAGTCGTGAAGATGAGAAATCAAGTGACCAGCAATATTGTTGGTGTCGATAATGTAACTCTGACCACGGATGTCGGATGCCGACTTGTGTTGAAAGATGTGAGGCATATTCCTGACATGCGTTTGAACCTAATCTCGGTAGGCAAACTTGATGATGCCGGGTTAGTGAACTACTTCGGTAGTGTGAGATGGAAGCTGGCCAAGGGAAACTTGGTCGTGGCCCGAGGTAAGAAAGAAGGCTCCTTGTACGTGATGCAAGGAAAGATCAATAGCGGAGAAGCCAATTCTGTTCGAGATGAACCTAGCTTGGAGCTATGGCACAAGCGCCTCAACTACATGAGCGAGAAAGGGCTACAGATCCTGAACAAGAAAGGATTATTGACCGGGTTGAAAGGCCAAGCGTTGGAGAGTTGCACGCACTGCCTAGCTGGAAAGCAGCACCAGGTTTCTTTTGTGAGACCGGATCAACCAAGAAGACGAAGGAATATTCTTGACCTCGTCCATACTGATGTTTGCTCCATGTTGGAGAAATCTCTTGGAGGAGCTCAGTACTTTGTTTCATTTATTGATGACCATTCCCGCAAAGTGTGGGTATATTTGTTGAAGACTAAAGACCAGGTACTCCAATCCTTTAAAGAATTCCATGCGATGGTTGAAAGGGAGACTGGCAAGAAATTGAAGGTGGTCCGATCTGACAATGGTGGTGAGTATTGCGGCCTGTTTGATGCATACTGCAGAACGACCGGGGTCCGACTTGAGAAGACGCCCCCCAAGACTCCACAGTTGAATGGACTTGCTGAGAGGATGAACAGAACTATTGAAGAGAAGGTCCGAAGCATGTTATCCAATGCCGGATTGCCGAAATCATTCTAGGGAGAAGCCGTCAAAACTGCTGTTGATTTAATCAACCTCTCACCATCACGGCCACTTAAAGGAGAAATTCCAGAAGAAGTCTGGACAGGTCGGAAAGCGGCCTATAATCAATTGAAGGTGTTTGGTCCCGAGCTTTCGTGCATATCCCTAAAGATAAAAGGGCCAAACTTGATGCAAAGACTAAATAATGCATTTATCTTGGTTCGCCGAGATGTGAGTTCGGGTTCCGACTTTGGGATCCAATCAATAAGAAGATAGTGAGAAGCCGAGATGTGATCTTTCATGAGCATGAGAACATTCATGACATCTCGAAGCCCAAAGTCTGGGTTACTGTCAGACGTGAAGAACCCATCCCTCTTGTCCGAGCTGAAGCAGGGGGAGAAAATCAAGAAAATGAAGAAAATGATGATCAGCAACAAGCTGAAGATGACCAAGACACTGAGGTCCGAGTTGATAATGAGATCCGGGATGAGAATGATGAACCAGGTTCTCAAGCTGAAGAACAGCCGAGATATCCAACTCGAGAAAGAAGACCCTCTACGAGATACCCATGTGATGAATACACTGTTGTTGCTGAAGACGGTGAGCCTCAGAGTTATGATGAGGCTGTGACTAGCTCAGAGAAAGAAGAATGGGAAAAGGCAATGCAAGACGAGATGAAGTCTCTGCACGAGAATCAGACTTATGAGCTGACTGAATTGCCAAAAGGAAGACGAGCTTTGAAAAATAAATGGGTCTACAAGATTAAGAATGAAGAAAACGGGCAAAAGCCGAGATACAAAGCCCGGATTGTAGTGAAAGGCTGCAATCAGAAGAAATGAGTTGATTTTGAGGAGATTTTTTCTCCTGTGGTGAAAATGACCTCGGTCCGAACTGTGTTAGCCATGGCGGCTTCAATGGACCTCGAGGTAGAACAAATGGACGTGAAGACGGTATTTCTTCACGGTGACTTAGAAGAAGAAATATATATGGAGCAACCTGAAGGATTCCAAGCTCCAGACCAAGAAGACTTGGTATGTCGTTTGCAAAAAAGCCTATATGGCTTGAAGCAAGCACCTCGACAGTGGTACAAAAAGTTTGAATCATTCATGACTGATCATAAGTTTGAAAAGACAGATGCCGACCACTGCGTATTTGTGAAGAGGTATGAGGCCGAAGATTTTCTGATTTTGTTGTTATATGTTGACGACATGCTTATTGTAGGGAAAGATAAATCGAGGATAGCCGCCCTGAAGAAGGCGTTGAGCTCGTCTTTCGCAATGAAGGACCTCGGCCCTGCAAAGCAGATTCTTGGAATAAAGATTATCCGAGATAGACAGAAGAAGCTACTGTGGCTGAGTCAAGAGAAATATATTGAGAAGATTTTGAAGAGATTCAGCATGGACAAAGCCAAGACAGTGAGCACCCCCTAGCCGGACACATAAAGCTGAACCAAAAGCAATGTCCGAGATCTGATGAAGACAAGGATGAGATGATGAAGGTCCCTTACCAATCCGTTGTCGGAAGCTTGATGTATGCAATGGTTTGCACTAGACCCGACTTGGCGTATGTTGTTGGAATGGTAAGCCGGTATTTGTCAAACCCCGGCAAAGAGCACTGGGAAGCAGTGAAGTGGATCTTCAAGTACCTCCGAGGTACGACAGACTTATGTCTCCGATTTGGAGAAGGCAAAGCCGAGTTGCAAGGATACTCGGATTCTGATTTAGGGGGAGACGCCGACTCGAGGAAGTCGACTACAGGATATTTGATGAGATTTTCCGGAGGAGCTGTCTCTTGGCAATCAAGACTTCAGAAATGTGTTGCACTATTTACAACTGAGGCAAGCAAAGAGATGCTGTGGATGAAGAAATTCCTCATGGAACTTGGCCATGATCAAGACAAGTACGAGCTGGGTTGTGACAATCAAAGCGCAATCCATCTTGCGAAGAATTCGACCTATCACTCCCGCACTAAGCATATTGATGTGAGGTATCACTGGATCCGGGATGTGGTGGAAGGTGGTGAGCTCGAACTCGTCAAGGTGCACACTAACCAAAATTGGTCCGACATGATGACAAAGCCGGTTCCAGCAAGAAAATTTGAAGACTGTTGTGAAGGAGCCGGGTTGATGCTGAAGCCGACGCATTGAAGTCGAAGGGGGAGATTTGTTGGGCTTCCTCCTTCAATGCTAAGCCCAAGCCCATTTGAGGGGTTTCCTAAAAACCCTAACCCTAATTTTCACCTCCTCTATATATACTCATTAGTTGTGGGTGGAGGCCAGGTCAGATTTGAGAGAACAAATTTGAGAGAATTATTTGATTGTTTGAGCAAGGCTTTATGCTTTGCATTTGAAAGATCTCTAGAGAGAGAGTTTGAGTGAAACATCTCTAGGGTAGTTTGAATATCACCATTGTTGGAGAGGTTGAGTTAACCACCACATTGGTGATTCTGATTATTTGTAACCATTATTTTCATAGTGGATTTTTGATCTGGACTAGGTCCCGTGGGTTTTTACTTCTTCATTGAAGAAGGTTTTCCCACGTTAAATCTGGTTGTGTTCTTCTTCTCTCTCTCCTGTGTTTACGTTTTGATTTTTCCGCTGCGCTGCCTGACCTGGTGAAGTTCAGGCTGAGGTATTGCCGAGATCCGAGATCAGGATCTTGTTGATTGACTTCCGCACAAAGACTCCTGAGCCGAGCTTGAGGGAACTGAGTTTTCCCAACACTTTGTTAGAGATATATAAAAAAATCATTAATGTAGCACTTAGCCAATAGTTTAACCTTTTGGGTTAAATTGATTCTTTACATGGTATCAAAGCCTCCGTGAAATTTCTTAGTACAGATAAGTGAGCCTGTGCATTATCCACCTTTCAAGCCCAATTGGCTCTTGTATGAAGAGACGTATTAAAAATATATAAAACTATTAATAAGTCCTCACCCACTAGCTTAAGATTTTGGGTTGAATATTGATTATTTACTTTGTATTAGAAACTTAGTGTCCCAGGTTTCGATCATCGCCACCCCTCATCCAACAACTTAAACTTTTGAATTTTTATTTTAACTTGATCTTTATGTGTTTTGTAAGGTATATAACTATCTATCTTTCTTTTGGCACATGTGTATATATAACTATCCATTTACTCAAAAAATATAACTACCGTTAGCCTAAGTTTTTCTATAATTTAATGTTAAACATTATAAATCAAGAATTTAAATAAGAATATTAAGTATTCATTAATTTCACGTTGATATATTTATGTCAAGTGTAGTGACTTTTCTTTATGATGCAAACAATATTTTTGTTGATAGAATCTATAATATAAGGAGAAAATGTTTATCTTTTTAAAGGATGGTCATTTTAATTAAAACTAGAACTTTTATTTAAAATTTAAATTAAAAAAAATCACCAATTTTCTCCTTCCATAATTTCTATTGTGTATCTCTTTTTATTATTTAAAATGTATAATTATATGTCCTTTAAAAAGACAAACATCAAACTCCTAATATAATAATATAAACATTTATCAAACTCTTGACGCGTAAGAGAAGGAGTAGGCGTAACGTAATAATCCATGATGGAAGGATTATTATATAAATAAGTATATTTGTAACTAAGTCTTTGTTACTAGGGTGTTAACGGGCCGAGTCGAGTCTTAAGTCTGTGTTTAAATATGCTAGCCTGACCAAGTCTATTACCTGTTATAAATATAATTATCAGTCTGTGGCTTGACTTATTTACAAAAAATAAAAGCCTGATTTAGCCTGTTTGAAAAAACAAAAACATTATTTATGCAGTGGATAATTGAATTTGAATTTGAATTTTGGATTTGAATTTTTAACTTTGTAATGATGAGAAAACTTTTAGAAAATTTTGTGTGACAGACAACTCATTTAATGTCCCACTACTTTTCTTTTGTTGTATATTATGAGTAAAAAGACCTCTACTTTTCTTTTGGTGTATATCCCACTATTTTTTGTATGGATAATTGTTAGCCCTATTAATGTTGCATAAAAAATAAAAACATTAAAAAAAATTGTAAAATAACAAAATTATTTATATTGTAAAATAAATTCAATATTTGGAAATAAATTAAATGAAAAATTATGTAAACTTGATATGCGGGAAAAGAGTTCAGCATTTAATATTTATGCAGTGAAAAAAGATATATATAATAAATTTGAATTTAATATAAAATTATAGATTAAACAATAAAATATTTAAAATTATAAAAATACATTTATAGTCAATAAAAATTATTTCAAATTTCAAATTTAAAAGAAAAAAAATAAGAAATGGCATAATTTATAGTTTACTAAAAATAAATTAAAATTGTAACATAAAAATTTTAAATATACATGTATAACCAATTAAAATAATATACATGTATTTTTAAAAAAAAATATTTAACATAAAAATTTTAAATATACATGTATAACCAATTAAAATAATATATAAAAATCATAAATTAAAATAGAAAAAAATTGTATAAAAAATATGTATAATTAATATAAAAAGTTTTAAATTTTAAATTTAAGTAAAAAATGACGTCTGTCATTCTGTAAAAAAAATTATTAAAATTTAAGAACTATAAAAATAAAAATTTTAATTTAGTACATAAGAAAGAAATTAAACTTTCATTTTTTTATTGCAAGAGTGTAATTAACACAAATACTTGCAAAAAATAATTATTTATATAAAATGCTGACAGTTAGAGGTGAAAAACTGGGCTCGGTCTGGAGGGCCGGCCCGCAATATATTTTTATAATTCAATTGAAATTTTATTTTTCTTCTTTTATAATTAAATTACTAAATCTGATTTCAATTTTTGTAAATACAAATTTGTGAAATTCCAAAGACTAACGACACTAATCCTTGCAAAAAAAATTATTTATATAAAATGCTGACAGTTAGAGGCGAAAAACTGGGCTCGGCCCGGAGGGCCGGCCCACTAATATACTTTTATAATTCAATTGAAATTTTATCCTTCTTCTTTTATAATTAAATTACTAAATCTGATTTCAATTTTTGTAAATACAAATTTGTGAAATTTCAAAGACTAACGACACGAATCCTTGTAAAAAAATTATTTATATAAAATGCTGACAGTTAGAGGTGAAAAACTGGGCTCGGCCCGGAGGGCCGGCCCGCTAATATATTTTTATAATTCAACTAAAATTTATCTTTCTTCTTTTATAATTAAATTACTAAATCTGATTTCAATTTTTGTAAATATCAATTTGTGAAATTTTAAAGACTAACGACACAAATTCTTGTAAAAAAATAATTATTTATTATTATTTTATAAATCTGATTGTAGTAAATGAAAGTTCATCTCTGAGATAAAATATAAAAACCTAGACGCAACTATAAAAATCTTTTTTTGTGGAAATATAAAAATCTTTTACATGCTTATAGTTAGAGGTGGCAAACTGGACTCAGCCCGGAAGGCCGACCCACAAACACATTTTTATAATTAAATTAAAATTTCATCCTTCTTCTTTTATAATTAAATTCCTAAATCTGATTTTTATTTTCGTAAATACAAATTTGTAAAAGTTCAAATACTAACGACACAAATCCTTGCAAATAATAATAATTTATTATTATTTTTTAAATGTGATTACAATAAATGAAAGTCTATCTCAAAGATTAGTGTAGTTATTTTTATTTTGTTCATATGCATTTGTTGCAATGTAAGCAAAAAATATGACTTATACATGCTTATTTGATTAAGTTGCATTCATATCCCGTTCAGACAACATTTTTTTTGGTCCTTAAAAAAATTTAATCCAATCTTTTTTTTTTGCCGATACTATGACTTTTGGGTGTTAACATATTAGTGTTACTTATTTAATGATTTTTTGCCTTCTGTATCGTTGGCACAAGGAACAAAAATCACACAAGAAATGACATATTTAGTAAGTGTTGAACTCATCCTTCCAATGATTGCTAAGAAATGACATTGAATGAATATCGTTTTCATATTATAGGTAAAAGCTGATATTTTAAATCCATATTTACTTGGTGTTATTGTTACCTTGATTTTGTTGATGAATGTTATAGTTAACAATGATTGGTACGCATTTTTTTATATCCCTTTCTCATGTTAACATGGTGTATTATAACGTATTATGGTGTATTATGATGTAGTTGTATGCAAAATTAATTATCCCTCTGAATAACAGATTTTTGTTTGTGGTTGATATTTGCAAAACTCTGTGTCAATGCTGTAATTTTTTTTACCTGATATTATAACGTATTATGGTGTATTATGATGTAGTTGCATCGCACGGGTAATATACTAGTAATATAATAATATAAACATTTATCAAACTCTTACACGTAAGAGAAGAAGTAGGCATAACGTAATAATCCATAATGGAAGGATTATTATATAAATAAGTATATTTGTAACTAAGTCTTTGTCACTAGGGGTGTTAACGGGCCGAGTCGTGTCGATCTTTGGTCTTAAAAGGTTAAGTCTGTGTTTAAATATGCTAGCCTGACCAAGCCTATTACCTGTTATAAATATAATTATCGGCTTGTGGCTTGACTTATTTACAAAAAATAAAAGCCTGATTTAGCCTGTTTGAAAAAAATAAGATAACAAAATTTTATCCAAACAGAATATACAATCAACAACATTAGTAATTTCAGAAATATTCATAAATTCAATGTATATCCAAACAATATAATATAGAACAATATCATTCAAAAAGTTTGTTTAACCAATAAAGTAGGGTGAAATGGATTGAGGAGAAATAGAGCTATTACAAGTAGTATAAAAAAAATATAAAAAATATATATATATATACTAGGCCAGCCTGAGAGGCTCTAAGGCCGAGCTTTTAAATTAGAGCCCGATGCCTTTTTATTGAACGATCTTTTATACAAGTTCAAGTCTTGTGCCAACAATCAATTTTAGACATGTAAGTTCAGACCTTCACGAGCCGAGCCAAAGGCCCTTGATTCGTTTAGCACGCTTATTTGTCACTATATGAATATATATTTTTAAGGACATCCTATTAGATTTAGAGAAAAAAATTTCTGCAGTTACTGCAGATAAGTTATCTGCATTTATTTTCAAAACGACGTTGTTTTGATATTGAAAAATAAAAAATTTATAATTATAAAGACTATAATAACCCTAAAATAAATTAAAATTATAAAAATATCATGATTTTCATCCCAAAACGACGTCGTATTAAGCTTACTGTAGATAACTTATCTGCAGTAACTGCGAAAAAAACGAACTCTTAAATTTAATATAGACGTTTTAAGTTTTTGTGACAATTCTATAGAATAAAAATCATGACTTCAATAGATAATCCTAAAATTATGTTTTAATTTCATGTAGTTATTGTATGATTTTACTTACATATTATTAGTTGTCTATCACAATTGATGGGGCTTTAAAGTTCAACAAGGAAATTATGGCATTGATGAAGCAGTCCCATGTACCAAAAAGAAGGAAAGACACGTACAACTATAATGTTCGAACTACCAATAATACATTATATATATTGATAAGTGGGGGCGCAATCGACGACGATGCATTATACCAAGTCCATAATTTTAATTTAAGAGAAAATAATGACTTCAAGTCCTGGATTAATTGGTTGCGAATAAATTATTATGATAGGTGCCACTCTGTCCTTCGCCAACCTCAATTTGCACAAACAACTTGTTAGGTTTTCGATACGTATGTTGGGTCTGGACTCCGGAGAATTAGTATCCGCCTCAATTTTAGACAAAACTGGATACTTCTTGCTTTTTCAACTAACGAATTTTTTAATGATGGCTCGGCTACAACCGTTACTTTTATAATTTTTCTTCTTCTTTAAATATGCAAATACACAAGTTTAACATGAAACGCCAAAAAGTCAAAGCGTGTTTACATACAAATTTAGATAAAGAAAAAAATTTGAAAAAAAAAATAAATTATTTTCAGTGGCGCCACTATTTTGGAAGTTAATAAACATTTTGTCGTAAAATTTTTATTTATTTATCAATGTATGGGGTAAACGCATAAGGGAAGAGAGGAGGGAATGAAGCGAGGTAGACACAACACAAGAGCAAAACAGTTAACAGACAAGACATTTTAATTTATGAAATGAAATAAAAAAGGAAGATGCAATGATGAACGTTTTACTCCGTCAAAATTCAACCCCAACAACTGAACGCCGTTTTGTCCCCTAACCACACCATATAGAGTGATCTCCACCGTCGGATCTCATCTTATCATCCTTCTCTTCCCACTTTTGGATCTTCATAATTATTACGATTGGATACGATGCGATACGAGCGTGGATGAATATGCACCGCCACAGTTATTCTCTCTCTCAGTTATAATAATTCCATACTCTGCAATTTGGAACTTTGTGTCTAAAGTAATGTACTAAATGGTAAAGTGGGAGGGAACAGTGCGTAAAAGGTTGCCGGGGAATACTCAGCCACCTGTCGGTGCAATTTCTTATACTTAATGCCCCAACATATGAAAAGCATCCAACCCAATAATAATATAACCTATTTTAGTAATTTTCAATGACCAAAACATTGCTAAAAAAATAATACCTATATACACTAGTCATTGTTATCATATCTCGGATTATTATACTATATTATACGTATAAGGAAAAAAAAAATTGATGGGAAAAATAATTGGAAGAAGTGTTTCTCGTTTCAAATGATACAAGTTATGTCATTTTAAGAGAGATAAATATAAAATAATATTTTTTATTTAAAATTTAGATTAAAAAAAAATCATCCACTTTCTTTCCCATGATTTTTTTATTCCTTGTGTCTATCTCTTTCTTAAAATGACAAAATTTATGTCATTTAAAATGATAAACATCAAACCCAAAATAATTACCCTTAATTTTCTCTTTCTTTTTTTGGCAAAAGTTTGCTACAGAAAGGCCCAAGAAGGTTCTTTTCTGCATCAACAAAACCAGCTCCTGGACTAGAACATATCAATATCAAACCATAACTGCTGTTTAAGCTTTTCTTTCTGACTTCCTTTCTTGCTACTCTGTTGTTTCCAAGTTTTGTGTATTTATTATACATAATATACTTCACTTGTTTAAACTTGTGTTGCATATTTGGTAATCCTTTGATCTTGCCATTTTGATGTCTAGACCATTAGAGCATGATTACATAGGCTTGGGGCCTGAGAATCCATCAATGGACGGAAGCTCTGAAAAAATATCATCTTCTTCTTCTGCTGCTTCCACTCTCTCCTCTGAGAATGGTAAGACCTCTTCTCTCAACTTCAAGGAGACAGAGCTTAGGCTTGGCTTGCCTGGTTGTGAGTCTCCTGAGAGAAAATCAGGTTATGGGGTGTCTCTTTTTGGCAAGGATTTGCAGAACAAGCATAATGTTTGTTCTGTTGCAAGCCCTTTGAAGAACCTTGTGGCTGGGTCTAAGAGGGGCTTCTCTGATGCTATTGATGGCTCTTCTGGGAAATGGGTTTTCTCTGTGAATGATGGATCTGAGGTTGATTTGGGAAAAGGAGCTCCTTTGTTCTCTCCAAGAGGAGGGAATGTTGGGAAGCCTATTGTTGGTTTGGAGAATCAAACTAACACCCAGCAGGGTAATACCACTTCACCAACCATCAAAGAGGTTAGTGTAGTTCCCCAATCTGCCAAGCCAGGTCAGGAAAAGAATAATCAGGTTGCTCGAACAAATGAGCATGCTAGTGCTCCTGCTGCAAAGTAAGTTTGCATCCTGTTTATCTTTTTACTATTACTTTTTTTCCTGTTCTATTTACTGTCGACATCTTTTGCATACTGGTATAATCAAATGAAGAGAGGAACTGATTAGTAAACGAGTTTGAATTATATGTCATGTTTTCGTTGCCTGGACAAGGGTGAAAGATATAGTAATTCATGAAAGGAGCCTTTCATTGGCTGTTCAATGTTTTTTTTTTTTTTCCTCATAGAGGATTTGAAATTGTGAGTATCAATGGGAAATTTAAATTTTGGAGTTTGGTATTATGTCTATTGTATTTCTAATACCTTATTTTTTTTATAAAAAGAAAAAGAAAAATTCTAAACTTTGTCTCTGTCAGTTATGGTTCGTTATTTTGGTGATCAGTTCAAGATTTTGCTAAAGCTCTTGTAAACGAATGGTGTGATGAAAAAGTGAAGTTAATATTCATAACCCTGGTTTTATAGCAAGCTTGTATGATTGTTATTTTTTGCTGACTTCATTCTTTGTGGTTCTACCCTTCAAATCTTCAATATGCATAATTTTTTCTTTTTTTGGATGTTGTTTTAGATAGATGTAGTTTGTTGAGCTAAAAGTGAAATCTTCCATGGAAGTCCAAAAATAGTGGCTAATGAAAATTTTCCTTTATGGGAAAGGTTTTTATGTTCTAATAATTATTACCCTTATATATTCTTCATGGGGAGTGGGACTAATGAAATATCAAACCTTTGCTACAGGGCACAGGTTGTGGGATGGCCACCAATTCGATCTTTTCGAAAGAACACAATGGCCTTTAATATGACAAAGAACAGTGATGAAGCTGAGGGAAAACCAGGATTTGGTTGTCTCTATGTAAAGGTAAGTATGGATGGTGCCCCTTATCTCAGAAAGGTTGATCTGAAAACCTACAACAACTATGTGGAACTTTCTTCGGCTCTTGAGAAGATGTTCAGCTGCTTTACCATTGGTAGGACCTCTACCTTCTTCAATATGCTTTCATTAGCTACTTATTTTGATTTTTGACTGAAGTTGATATAATGTCCTTTGTCCATTAGTTTCGTAGTTTGGCCTCCAAATGCGTATAGTATTTTATAAAATTGAATAATGCTGTGAAACATCTTAGCTAGCTCCTTTCGAATTCTGAATAGCCACTTTGCACCATAACATTTTCCTTTTCCTAAAATTAGGGCAATGCAATTCTCCTGGACTTCCTGGGAAAGATGGACTAAGTGAGAGCTCTTTGAGGGATCTTCTCCATGGCTCTGAATATGTTCTTACATATGAAGATAAGGATGGAGATTGGATGCTTGTTGGTGATGTTCCTTGGGAGTAAGTTATTTCTCCTTTTTTTCATAAATCCTTAAAGCTCATTTTTCAATCATGACAGTTCAGTGGTTGAACTTGTTAACTCAAATCCTTTGTTGATGCAGGATGTTCACTGACTCATGTAGGAGACTAAGGATTATGAAAGGCTCTGAGGCAATTGGGCTAGGTATGTCCTATTCTTATTTTAATCATGCATTTATCAGGTTGCAGTATTGCACCCATGCTTTCCAGTTGAAAATTTTAAACTCTAGGCTCTTTTAATGAAGTTGTAAATATTATCTTTCATCATAGTCTTTTGATATGGATCACTGGTTTTATGTTGGAATGCAAAATTGCTTAAAAATATGTTCTCAATTGACTAGGTTGCAGCTCCAAGGGCCATGGAAAAATCTAGGAGCCAAAACTAGTGCAGAAAAACCCGCTGGACCAAGGTGGGATATTCAAAGAAGCATATAAAAGGTTTACAAGGGAGTTTGAGTTTATGGTTTTGTTCCAAATCAAAAGTATATGTAATTCAGTATCTCAGTTTTTTGTGCATTTATAGCCTGACAAGTTTTACATCTTAGAATTTAACTGGAGACATCCAGACCATATATCCACATATTTTGTTTGTATCTTTGGATTCTTGTTGCTGTATAAATGAATTGCTTTTAGTTGTGCTTTATCCTCTATAACTATTCTTCATTAATTTTCATTATGTATTTGTTCTTAATAATATACATACCCAATCTTTTATATTTTGATATTAAGATGTTAATAACCATACCTCTTTGGCTCATAATGTTGTTAGCCCCCAAAATAAAAAGGAAATATGCAAGAAGCTGTGCTGAAAAAGCATATCTCACTAGTTGAAAAAAGCATTTCCCCCAAAATAACCATACCACGTGATGTCTTGAATTCTGCCATTATTTTTGCATGTTTTCAAGGTCGCTCTCCAAATTCTAAAAGCTTGTTGAAAAGAACAGAACATGCTGGAATACTTAAAAGCTTAAGCCTTACGCATGATATTTTATTTGGCAACCCTAACTGAAATTCTATTCTAATGAACGGGTGGGTGGATTAGCATGTTGGCCGAAGAGATTAATTAAAAAAAAAATTCTTAGTAAAGATATAATTTGGAGTTTAACTCGAAAACACCTCTGAGTTTTGATTGGAAAGCCCACAGCTCAAATTTTAGTAGATTATGGCTCTGATTGTACTCACTTTCATTTCCTGTTCTTTCTTTCTGGTATACTAATTCTTATTCTTAATTAAAACTATTAGCCCCACAAGTATTGTATTTCCTTGAAATTACAGTAATTATTTTGACTTTTTAATTTTAAAGATAATATCCAAACACATACAGATAAGGAAAATGTTATACTTATTACCTATTTTTCTTACTACTTGTTACTACCAAATCTTAACCGTTGATTTCTGTCAATCTAACGGTTATAATTTATTACAAATTAATAATTAATTAATAAGTATGATCTCATAAATTACAACCGTTAGATTGACGGAAATAAACGGTTAAAATTTAGTAGTAACAAATAGTAAGAAAAATAGATAGTAAGTATAACCTCTCCCGAGAGATAATAGGTACTTTATTTGATTTCTTTATTAAGATGAGGGATCTTTTGACTCCCGTGTAAGTAGGGGGGCTAAATGAGCCAGGGCCTTTACAGGGGCCTTTGGCTCGGCTCGTGAAAGCCTGAAGGTTACATGTCTAAAATTGATTGTTGGAACAAGGCTTGGACTTGTATAAAAGCTCGTTTAATAAAAAGGCCTCAGGCTTCAATTCAAATGCTCGGCCTTAGAACCTCTCAGGCTGGCTTAATATAATAATTTTTATTTTTATTTTATATTTTTTATACTACTTGTATAGTCTTCTCTCTCTTCTCAATCCATTTCATCCTATTTTATTAATTAAACATATTTTTTGAATGATTTTGTTTTATATTATGCTGTTTGGATATACATTAAATTTATGAATATTTATGGAATTACTAGTGTTGTTGATTGTATATTTTTTTTGGATAAGTTTTTGTTGTCTTATTTTTTTTAAATAGGCTAACCGGCTAAACCAGAATTTTAATTTTTGTAAATAAGACAGACCACAGGCTGGAATTATATTCATAACAGGTAACAGATTTGGTCAGGCTGACACATTTAAACACAGGCTTAGCCTTTTAAGACCAAAGCTCGGCTCGGCCCGTTAACACCCTATGTGTAAGACTAAGAAGTCCTATTTCTTATCTTAACTATTGATTTACGTTAATCTAATGATTATAATTTATTGAGTTATATTAATTAGTTAATTATTAATTCTAAATAAATTACAGTCATTAGATGGGAGTAAAACTTTTTAGTCTTACAGCATAATAAAAAATCCCTCCTCTTTTATTAAATAGATGAAACCAGAGTATGTATTTAATTTGTTATATTATTCCTTATGTTCTTATAGTTTCACTAGATTTCCAAATAAATTCCTATATTTTAAAAGTTTTTAATTGAGCCTTTATACTTCTAAAATGTTTTAAATAGATCCCATAACAGCTGTTAAGATTTGCTAAATTATAATGATTTATTTGAAAACTCAAATAAATTGTTAGGACATATTTAATTGTGCTTTAAGTTTTTAAATAGATCCCTATAATTTAACAAAAGTTGATAGAGACTTAACAATTATTTAAAAGTCTATTAAAAATATAGGAAGTTAGGAACTCTATTAAAAACTCTTAAACTATAAAAGCCTACTTAAAAATTTAGTAAAACTACGAGAACCTACAGAGTAATTTAACATATTTTATTCTCTTAAATTATTTCTTTTTGAAAGTGTAAGTGCTATTTTTTTTTAATGAATTACAGTGAAAAAAAAAAAGCTTCAATACAACATGAAAGATAAAAAACGTGTTGACAATGCCACGTACACATTAGTGGATAAAATATGTCAAAATTTGAATTTCTGAGTATATAAACATTTTATTTTATTTTTAGATTTTCTTTATTTTATTTTTCTATAATGGCTTTTTTTAATACATATAATGGAATTTTTTTTTTTTGTAGAGACATATAATGGCTTTTCAACTTGACTATTTTTGTCCAACTATTTCATAATCTGAAGAACATTTTTATTTTATTTTATTTAAGACAAGTACAGAAAATTTAAAGCATTCGCAAATTATTTAACAGTTATCAATGTTGTCAAAATCGAGTTTCTACGTATAAATAGAAATCGAGTTTTTACGTATACATGGAATGAGGTGGTAGAAACGTAAATCGTAAAAATAATACGAAATATCAAGTTTTTACTACTTGAAGTCAAGATATAAAATTGGGAAATTGTTTTCTCCAAATGTAGGAGATAATTATCTCATGTCATAGAGACATAAAAAGACGTGCCTGCAATTTCTTTTTCTATTTTTATTTTTCTTTAACTTGTGGGTTCCACATTTCTTGTTAGTGTAGGAAAAAAACTTCTCATGTTAAATGAGAGAAGTATTACCATATATATATATATATATATATATATATATATATATATATATGGGTTTAGTGAGTATCAAGTGACTTGATGTAAATTAGGTCCAGTGCATTATATTCTCCCGCGAGAATATAGTGCACAAAAATTTTTGCTTATGTTCTACTGGGAGAACACCTGCAGAACACCATTGCAATATTTTTGCACTATATTCTCGCGAGAGAATATAGTCAAAATTCACTCGCTGGACAGTCCAGTGACTGAATTTTGGATTTTCCCTATATATATATATATATATATGAGGTAGGATCTTTTGACACCAGTGTCAAATTTGAATTTTGACACCTCATCTAGGAGTCATTAGATCAAAAAAGATCAATGGTGTCACATGCTTACAAATCAGAGTCGTCGATATTTTTTGATCTAATGCTTCTCAGATGAGGTGTCAAAATTCAAATTTGACACTGGTGTCAAAGGATCCTACCTATATATATATATATATATATATATATTACATTTCTGTAGCTGTTGTACGTGCAGTAATCAAATACTTGTCATATACATACTTGAAAGCATTAAATGCAAGGAATCATAACCATACAAAGGATGAAAGCATTAAATGTGAGGAATCATAACCCTACACCTGTCGTTACTGTACATAAGTCGGCTGCAGAAATTATTATATATATATATATATATATATATATATATATATATATATATATATATATATGAGTTTGGTGTTTGTCATTTTAAATGACATAAGTTATGTCATTTTAGGAGAGAGATAGACACAGAAAAACGGAAATCATGAGAGAGAGAAAGTTGGTGGTTTTTTTTAATTTAAAATTCAAATTTTCTGTGTCTGTATCTCTCTTAAAATGACATAACTTTCTGCCATTTAAAATGACAAACACTTTTCCCTATATATATATATATATATATATATATATATATATATGGGTACGCTTTTTCTGCAATTACTGCAGATAAGTTATCTGCAGTAAACCCAATACGAAGTCGTATTGGGCAGAAATTATGATATTTTTATAATTTTAATTTATTTCAGAGTTATTATAGTCTTTATAATTATTTTTTAATCTTTCAATTCCAAAACAACGTCGTTTTGGGAGTAAATGCCGATAACTTATCTGTAACTGCATATATATATATATATATATATATATATATATATATATATATGGGCAGGATATTCTTACACCGGTGCAAGAGTTAGAAGTCTTACACTCAATCTTGACCATTGATCCACTTGTATCCAATGGCTCACATTATTAAAAAATCAGAGTCCGACAAGATTAATAGTGTAACTTACACTGATATAAAATGATCCTGACCCTATATATATATATATATATATATATATATATATATATATATATATATATATATATATATACTCATAAAAGTCACTACTCAAAATTTAATGAAAAATTTCATATTTAAAAAATATAAATCATATAATTATATAAGACATAACTCTAAAAACACAAAAATAGAAAATTGAATTAAAAAAAAGAAAAATAGGGTTTATTAAAAAATAAAATAAAATAATTAAATTTAAATATAAACGCAAAAACTTACGTTTCTACCTATTATTACTTGCGTTTTAACATGACAACAATGCTTACTACTGCGGCCATCTCAAATGACTTTGAACTGCTGAAATTTTATAAGGTGCAGAAACAGGTAAATAAAGTACTTGATAATTTATTTATTTTCATATTTATATATATTGTTAAGACAGAACTTGTTAGACAATAAATTAGTAATACGAAAGATTACTGATACATAGGAACGAACACTGGCAATCAAGTTAGTCAGACATGAACAACTGTGGGTAAAGAAGAGTAGCTTGCCTGTACCAAAAAAAAAGAAAAGATGAGTAGCTTGAATTTCAAAAAGGAAAAGGGCAAGAATCATTAAAAAAACTACATCTTAAGCCAAATCAGGCTGAAGCAACAATTCATACATAATACAGGTACAAAACTTCCTTCTACTACATCATACCCGTGTCTAAGCAACTCTAAATTATTGTTCAGATATCTGTAAATAAACCATCTGAGTGTATCCATTAAATACAGAATTGTCAAATTTGGCCAAACCAAGCCTTTGGAACAAACCATAACGCCCATCTTCAACAATAGGGCTGGGTGCACGAGCAGGATCATATCTGGTTTGATGGGTGAGGGAAGGTCCAGCAACCGGAGGGAGTTCCCAGTACAAATCAAGAATAGATTCAACAAACCGGCTATTCTGGAAATGTTGTGCATAAGATATTGGCTTATTACTATGATTGAAGTTATCACGCATGTAGCCTCTAACTCCCCACCATGCTTCACCTGGCCCACAGAGTTCTTCGATATCAACTGTTTTCTCCCAGAATTTCTTCCTTCTTGATCTGATCCTAGCTTCATCACTGTCTTTAAAGCAACTGTGTCCCCCACCTTAAATCAACAAAGGAACAAAAACACAAGTTAATTTCCTTATCAGGTTTAAGTTACCACATACCTGTAATTCCTAATGCTGATAGAATAATATATTAAAAATTGAAAATAGAGAGATGTAACCACTATAAGGATTATCAACAGCTGTCCGGAACCAACCAAAGGTTTTCCAATAATTGGATGCTGGACCGTATGCCAACAACACCTATCAAAATATTAACCTCAATAATTTTGCAACCAAAACCAAATATTGAGAAAGTTTTCTGGTATTGAGTAAATCAATTTTTATGTTAAATAGTGCAGAACTCATTGATATTTTCTTCTGCTTTCCTGAATTAGGTCTATAGTTTCTAATCCCTCAATCAGTCTAACATAACACATCATTCCCTCAAGTCAAATATTTCATTAGTCTGGCCAAAGCCTATGCCCATCAAGAATCGATAATTGAAACCTATCAAGCTTTTGTAACTATGTTAAGACGAAATATAACACTGACGCATGTCTATTATAATATGAAAATTACATGCATTTCTTACTCAAACAGGTAGAAAATTCAGTAAAATACAGTAATTCAATAGAAAAGTGACAGTTTACACACCTCTTATATAAAATTGATCACATATCTGCCTCAATGAATAATGGTCACCAGTTCCAGTGTCATAGTTATCCTCAAACACAAGATGCCGAAACCCAGCTTTCAAAGCTTGTTCAATTCTGCTCATTAAGACATATAAAATAATAATAATAAGCAATAGCAATTTCATCAGAAGTACTCAACTATTGAATCATGCATCTCAAAGATCTAGTAAGTCACCTTTTGAATTCATTCTGATGGTCATCAAAAAATATAAGAACCCGACTAAGGTCTGCAATCCCATGTTTTTTCATCACTTTTGGCCAGTCAACACTTCCAAAATCCACAAAGTCCTTTCCAGCATAATAGGTACAGTTACCATCAACATAGGCAGGTCCCTTTTTCAGATACTTTTCTGGATGCCTAGGCGAAAGAGAAACAATTGGCGTGTCTGGCATAGCCTGCCGCAAAACCCAAGTTGAATGTCCCTTGAAAGCGCCACTCTCGATCATCAGATCTGGCTTCACCCACCGGGTAATAAACCAAAGCCCAAAGCTGTGGTCAAAACCCATCCCATACAAGTTGTTTTTGATTGGCCGGGTTTCATATATAGGAACAAACTCTTCTAACCCCTTAAGCAGATCTTTCGATGTCCATTCTACAGTTTTACCATGTTTCGATCTGCCTTTACCAAGGATAAGATTATAAGTATCCCACAACAATGAACTGTATGAATTAAAGATTTCAAAATTAAAAACAAAGAACTTGAAAAAACAGGAAATAAAATTGCCAATCCGGGACTTGCATTATTAACATTATATCACGCAGCATAACCGAATTTTCCTCTCCAATTCTCCACAGTCAACTAAATGCAACTTCAAACTTCACTGTTTGAAGGGAAACGAACCTCACTGAGAAATCAACATTTCACTCTCAACTCCAAAGTGTTAAAATGATAAGCTTGTGCATAAAATATTAATTTGGCCACAAAACACTTTCTTAAATTTGTGTTATGTAATAATAACAGTAATTAATAATAAATAAAGACCCAAATTGCTATCTTTGAACTGTTGGCTTGTTTAATATATACTCTTCCTACGAGTCTTCATCCGCATTCAAACGAACCCTAGAATAATGCCAAACCCTAAACAGCTGTTCACGAACAACCAATCAAGCAACAAAATGGAATTGGGTTCTATTAAGGATCAGGATCCGGAAACAATAAATTGAATTATTAAATATAATTTTTTTTTTAAAAAATATTCTTTCTTGATGATTTAACATTCAACCAAGTGGCATTTCATTTGAGAGATTCCAGAAACAAGAAACGCCCAACTCCCAAGCTAGAAACTTTTTCTCTCGATCCAAAAGAAGCCTAATAAATAACAAACCCCCAAAATGAGAATGAAGGGATCAGATCAGCGCAAAGAAACTTACACCAGGGCACGCCGAGAGCTCCGAAATCGGATTCGAGGCCGTCGAGGCCGTAGAAGCCGGCGCGTGAGACGGGATCGGAGATGCAGACGAAGCGGCGAGAAGTGAAGAGGAATAAGAATGCCAAGAATATGAACAATGCAATGGTGGCACAAGGCCAGTAGTAGGAGTAGCCACCCATTCGGGAAATGTAATTGGAAACCCTATTGGTGGCGAGAAACAATATGTTCTGCTGCTTCCTCGTCTTCGATTCATCGCCGTTGACGGCGGCGTCTTCGTCGTCGTCGCCGCCGTGAGAGTTGCCGCGGCGTAAGGAGAGTGCCCGCTCCAACATCTTGTCGACAGAGTGATGGGTATGGCGGTGTGAGGGTGACGATAACTTTGGAGATGTCATGCTTTTTTCTTTATTCTTAATTTTACTCTTTTTATTTTAACTAACTATTAGACACACTCTCATTTATGTTCTACTCTATAATTAGGGATAAATTAACGTCAATTACTAATCAATTTAATCTTGACCACAATACACAGAAATATATATAATGGGCATAATTTTTTTAAGAAAAAAAGATAGATTTTTTTTTTTTGATAACAAAAAAAAGATAGATTACAATACACAGAAATATGAAGATTTGATTTGGCTATCATTTGAAGGACGAAAAGATGGAGCCTCAGATACTTATAATATAGAGAATTATTTTATTACACTATCACCAAATCATATTTTATCATGTTATAAAATATTTAATTATCATAATACTCATTTTTGAAATTTTAAATTTTGATAATTATTATTTAGAAAATTTATAATAATATATTACAGGAAAGACACCTAGAGCCTGTTTGGATCCTCTTATTTTTAAGCTAGAAGCTACTTATAAGCTAAAGCTAAAAAAAAAAGCTTAAAAAAAGAAGCTAAAAGCTGTTTGGAAATTACATAAAAAATTTAGCTTAAAAATTACTTAAAAGCACATATTTCAAGAAAATTATCTCTCTCTCTCTATCTTTATCATTCTTCATTTAAAAAAAAAAGCACACAATTCAAGAAAAACAGATAAGGGCTAAAAAAAAGCTCCTCCTTGGAGCTTTTAATTTTCAGCCTTTTCTTCATTATAAAAAAAAGAGCTTTTCGTTATAAGAGCTTTTTCCAAAACCTGTTTGGCCTAGCTTATGCTTATAAGTAGCTTCTAGCTTAAAAATAAAAGGATCCAAACAGGCACCTAATAGATGATTCCAGATTTCCAATCAATTACGGAGTTAGAAAGGGATTAGGTGGACAATCATCACCTTAAACTTTGCCTATGGTAAATTAATTAACAAAACTATTGAGGATTTATCTTATTATGTACTTACCTCTGTCATTGTCAATTTCAATTACCTTCTTATCATTCTCGTTACTAATATTAAGAGGTGTTAAAATAGGTTAAGCTCGTGAGTTGACTGCAATGTTCTAGATTTAACCTTAATTAATTGGGATTTATAAGCTCCAAAACCATATGATTTATAGGACTAGATTAAGACTTGTTCGCAGGTCAAATTTTTTCCTTTATCAAATTTTTAAAAAAATAAAAATAAAATACATATATATTATATAAATTTAAATATATATAAATTATAAACATAATATCAATAAAATTAAAATTTTCAGTACTGTTAAATGGTAATATATTTCAATAGAGAATTTCATTTGTGTATTAATAAAAATAAAATTTTCTATTGACATGTTATATATTCAAATTTGCACTGAAACATATTATATACAATGTACTTGGTAGTTTTATGAATAATAAGTAAAGAGGTTTTTACAACGATAGTAGTTGAAGAAAATTAATGATTTAACTTTCAAATATATAGCATATTAAGAAAAATTGTTCAATACTAGTATTAAGATTTTGTTGATGATATTCTTTAACAATGAAATTTAACAAAGATAGTAAAATTTATTTTTTATTATATTATTCTTTTTTATATTTTCATTTGTGTATTTGTATATAAATATTGTTTTATTAAGAAATTTAAATTATTAAAAATTTATATTTTGTATAAAATAGTTACAAAAATGTTAATTGTTTATTTGTTAAAATAATTTTGAATGTATTGTATGTGATAAAAAATAATTTTTTTTGAAATTGTAATTTTTGTTTAGAACTCAGGGTTTACTCGAGGCATAGAGATTACCGAAGTAGCTTTCACTTTTAGTTATAAAGCTTTTTTCTTGATTACCAAAAAAAAAAACAGTTTTTTTCTTACATATAACTAGTAATCGAATTCCTATCAGTATGCTTAAGTGACTCAGATATCTCTATTAATTGTGCCAAATTTTGTTGGTGAAATTGTAATTTTAGATAGCCCACTGTTTAACCCTAACCATAAGGCTTTCAGCTCATGCGAGCTTTTATTACCGTGGATCATTTGATTCTATGAGCTTTTTACCCTAACTTGCACGGGCTAAAATATAACGGAATGAACTTACCCTTTTTTACAGCTCAAATTACTTACTATACCACTTTCCTTATATTAATTTTCAAATAAAGTAGTTCTCTTTAAATAATTTTAATATTATTTTCAATAAAGCTACGTTATATTTTGTTCCTTGCTATCTCTAGAAAAGCATAAAATAGAAAAGAACAGAGCATCTATGAATAAATGTTTAGTGGGTTACAGTTTCTAGTGGAATGCTTCTGATAGATGCCTACTTATTGAACACGTGTTATTATTATCATTATCATTATTATTATTATTATATGACTTTTATTTCATATAATAATATATTTTTCAACTTATATGTTATTTTAATAGAAAGCAACGATATGTATTAAAAGGGTAGTACTGTGAGTTATTCCTTATTTGACAAAGAAGGCACCGAAACAGTCTAAATTGAAGGCAAGAATAGACTCTTAAAAGAAACTTTTCCACAGAAAAGTTCAGAGTAATTTGCAAACACAAGGTGTTATGGTGTTACGTTAACTCTTCATCAATATAACTAGCATATCTTTCACTTCAGTTATGCTTACTCTGCCATGGTGTGTCTGGGAGCTCTGTTTGGATGCAGGCGTAATTCCAATTCCATTGTAGGCTATCTTCTATCAACTTTGGTCACCATATCAATTCTTTGCGTTTTGCGTTTGCTATGTTATGGCATTTACCGGTTACTAAAGAGAAGAAATTCTAATCATGGTGGTGGACATCCAAACGGTGGCATAGAAATGCAATCATAGAACACAAGGCATGGCCAATAGATTCTTCTACCTAGCGCTCTGCTAATCATGTAACTCATTCAACAAAGAGCTACAATACCTCTTTTCTTTTACAAAGTTTGATTGTTCATCAAGTTTTGGAGTATTGTATTATAAAATTGTAGTTTTCTCTGGCAGTTTTAATTATTTGATTGCATTTTCCAACTAGTATAAGCTCATTTTTTTTTTTTGGTAAAAAGTATAAGCTCATCATTTATCTGTAATTATATTATAAAACCTATCACATTCCCCAAATTTTCTAATCTCTGGCGCCTCTCAAATTAATTGTTTATTCTCATAATTTTTAGATAAATGGGGTGACAATGATTACTTCTTCCATTGTTTTCTATTTGTTTTTTTAAAACCCTTCATCAAAATGACTAGAATATTATTATGTTTATTAAGACAAAAAAAGAAATGATCATGGAGCAAATATTCGGTGAACCGGGTTCATGTGGGTCGGGGGTAAAGAGAAAAAAGAAGAGAGAGAGGAAAAAGAAAGAGAGAGAAAAGAATATGCAATTAATTTCCCAGGACAAGAGTAGTAATTTTATAAAAATTTAGAAGGCTAAAATTGTCAAAATTTAAAGTTAGAGAAGATTTTTGCATTTTGCTTATTGAACTACTTGGGTCAAGCGTCAAGAATACAACAAAAACTACAAACTAGTGCTCATTGAAGTCCCTTATATAGTTCAAAATACTTTACCCCAGCTTGTGATGAGCACTGATTATTCACATTCTTGGTATGAGTGACTCGCCAAACTTTCAAGACCCCATCAAGGCTACCAGTGCAAATAGTGCAACTATCTTCATTATCTTCGACCAAGCGTCCTCCTATGAAAGCAGTTACACACCTAATTGGCCCTCTATGACCAACCAAAACTGCTAGACATGTGTGTTGACCATCTTGTTCTCTACCCCAAACCCTGCATGTTGAATCAGCTGAGCCACTAACTACATATTTTCCCACACTAGCTAGGCACATTACTGCATGTGTGTGCCCTTGGATTGACCCACCATATTGCAATTGCCCTGCAAACCAACCCTTTAGCCAATAGTGTATGTAGCCATCACTGCATCCACCATACAATATCCCTCCATCCTGGGTTAGTGTCAAGGCTTTCACAGGGGAATACTTGGCGTGCAGGGTTACTGTGAGAGAATGAGGCTGGTCATGGCTACAAAAATTTCTACGCCAAACTCTGACCGTGGCATCATCAGAGGCAGTGTAGACAACTCCATCATCAGCCACAATGATGGCATTGATTGGCTCAGGGTGTGCTTTGATGGTCTCTATGCATTTCAAGTCTGAGATTCGCCACACTTTCACTGTTTTGTCAAGGGAAGCAGTGTATAGAATGTCCTCTGCTGTGTTAATTGCCATTGATGTGATTAGCCCCTTATGCTTCATCTGTTAAAGTGATATCAACAATTGCATCTAAGATCAGTGATTATGAGTCAATTAATTAACAAGTGACATAAAATTATGAATATATGGTTTGATAAGCCTTGGCTCATTGCACTGCTAAACTCCCTGAATGGTATGAACTATGAAGGGCAATAAGTATAATAGAAAAAGTAACCATAAATTATTACCTAACCAACCTAATATCTTTGTATGTGGGTAGACAACATTGAATTATTTCAGGACCTAGTGTCAACATTATCAATAAGCAATAAATGCGTGCTTACTGCTAACAATATAGAGAAGAACAAAATAATGAGAAATGAGTGTTCTTATACATTGCAGGATATACAGATAAGAATTTTAACACTCATATTTAGAAATCTAACAGATACTTACAATCTTGTCTTTGCCAGCAATGTAGCTCCTGACATAGCCAACTGTCTTTGGGATGGTAGCCAATCGAACATGCTTCAACAATTTATCCCAAGTTTTTCTCCAAACCCGAATCTTGCCATCACCATAGGCTGCAAAAACTGTGTCATGGGAAGTCTCAAGGGCCACAACCCTGCAAGCCTTGGTCCTAAGTTGTCCACATTCAGTGAAGTCAGGGAGCTTCCATACCCTTACAAGATTGGAATCAGAGCCAGTGTAGACTAAACCATTTGATGACAAAGCTATAGACAGGATCTGACCATCGTTTCTGAGGACAGAAGAGGCACAGTGGTAAGTGGTTTGAGGGTCAGAATCAGAGAGCTTGGTGGTGGGTAAGGATGAAGGATGAAGAGGAGAACTTTGGAGGCTGCGAGAAAGAGTAGGACAATAAGAAAGGCGAGGTGGGGAGTGAAGTAACTCTGAGAAAAAGGTTTCTTTTGTAGAATGGCTTCTCAAGAAGTTGTTCTGAGTTGTGGGTCTAAAAGCAAATGATGGGGTTGTATCAGGTGAGTTGGAGGAGTCCATTGATCAGGTCATTGATCTTGTTCTTCTTCACTACTAAAAAAACAAAGAAAGACCAATGGTGGTTATGACTTAACGTTGTGAATGAAGTAGTTGTGAATTAGAGTGGTGGTAGATGTTTGCTATAACTTTGTTTATTGCAATAGTTGAATAGTATATAGTAGATGCTTATGTATTAAAGATATAATGAGCATTGGTCCATTGGCTGGCAATGTTGTTAGATGCAGCATTAGTTGCAATAGCCCCTATATGGGGTTGTAAATTTGTGTGTTTTCTTTGTCAGTGTGGCAGAGTTGACATGACCTCTTTTACTTCGGGAAAAAAAAAAAAAAAAGATGATAACAAATCAATATGAAGCCCTTTGATAATGAAATGCATAAAGTGGGTTTGCTAGAGGAAAATACGAACTTCTTTGGACAGATTCATTTTCGAAAATTATATTATATTATGCGAAATTAGTCTCAACTGATTCCTGAATTACACGATGGCATTAATTACGAGCTCTCTATTAATTGGCTCACCAAATGGTCTGGAATTTGGCATCATAATTTTCGTAACTTCCATTAATTATATTCAATTAAATTATTCTTTTTATTTTATTAAAAAAAATTTATTCGATAGTTCTCTGAAAATATCAACAATAAACAATGATAAAATTAAAAAATAATATTTTAGAATGATAATAACTTGAAATGAATTAAAAAAATAAAAGAATATGAATTTGCTTAGGAAATTGGCAAGGAGGAATACATAAATAAATGTGCAGATACGTAAATAAATAGCAGTTGTTGCGGAAGCCGCCATTCCCGAAAATTCGGAAACCCTTTTATGCTTTTTCTTGTCGATTGCCTATATGCATGAAAGGTCACTCAATGCTGTCAAAAGGTTGAACCCGTTAATCCAAATTGGGTAATGATTACGAGGGACATTGACCATGTTGACACTCCTTTAATAAAAAATTATCAGATTGTTACGCCAGAATTTTTTTTGGCAAAATACCACGTCACAACTTCGCTGGTCTGACAAGCGGGAATGGTCTGGACACGTGTCAGCATCTGAATGGTCAACCATTCTCGCTGGACTGCCCAGCTAGAATGCTGACACGTGGCAAAAGTACAGACATCCAGATAATGCTTGTACTTTTGCCATGTGTCAGCATTCTGTCATTCTAGCTGGTCAGCCCAGCGAGAATGGTTGACCATTCAGACGCTGACACGTGTCCAGACCATTCCCGCTTGTCAGACCAGCGAGATTGTGACGTGGCATTTTGGCAATTTTTTTTCTTAGCGTGGCAATACAATAATTTTTTGCCTAAAAAGTGACAATATGGTCAAAGTCCCTGATTATGAAGCTGGTAATTTATTAAGAGATTCAATTATTATTTTAATATAGAAAAGAATATTATAACAATCAATTAGTGTTACACCAATGTTACTATCAATCAATTTCACCATTAGATCGATTATGTTGATCCAATGATTATATTTATTTTTATCTTTATATGGTTATGATTCTTAATATTTAATATTTTATATTTATTTTCACCTTTGTATGATTATAATTTTTCATATTTAATGCTTCACATTAAATATTTAGAATTATAACATATAAAGATGAAAATAAACATAACCTAAAATTGATTGGTAATAACACTAATTAGTTGTTATAATATCCTATCCTTTTTAATATTTAAATTCATTTTTAAATAAATAATGTATATATCCACGGGGTTGATATTTATAAACATTATTAATTAGTAATATAATTAGGGAATAACATCTGTCATTTTAAAAGATATAAGCTTATATCATTTTAGATCCTAACCATTAATTTCTATCCATCAACGGTTATAATTTATTGGATCAAAATTATTAATTAATTAATAACAAATTTGGCCCATTAAGTTTGACTCAATAAATTATTACCATTAATGGACGGAAATCAACGATTAGGATCTAAAATGATATAAATTTATATCTTTAAAAAGATAGATGTTTTTCTCATATAATTATGTAACTATTTGAGAAAAAATACCAGCAGGCGCAAATAAACCTGGCAACTGGAGCCAGCTTGCCGCACATGTTCCGCACCGACCCTGTTCCCCTTGTCTTATAAAATCAACTTCATGTTTTATTCATTTTACTTATGATTTTATACTAAATATAATTTAGAAAAAAAATTGTTTCACAGTACAAAATAGTTTATGTTAAAAGAATTAGTATTTCTCGTATTGTAGGAGATAAATTATTTCCTACATGGATGTGAAGTCTATATGGGCCTATGTGAAAAAAAATAAAAAAATATGGACCCTAAATATTTTTATATTTGTGTAGAAAATAAAATTATTTCCTATAACGTAAAAATATATTAATCCCTATGTTAAATACAAAATCGACTATAAATTTTTGTTTAAGTTATTAATTTGGATAATTATTTCATATTCCACCCATAATATTTAAACCTTTTAATTAATTTCAATTGGCTGTCCTTTAAATCTGTCGGGTCTCGATTAAGATATTAACACTAATTTTTTAAGGGTTCATTTTTTCTACTGTTAATGTAGATCATTTATCTACATTGAGCCTAAAACGACGTCGTTTTGAGACGAAAATCAAGGTATTTTTGTAATTATAATTTATTTCACGGTTATAATAGTCTTTTTCATTATAATTTTTTAACCCAAAACGATGTCGTTTTGGGAACGAATGTTTGTCTACATTCACTTTAGAAAAGTTAAAGCCATTTTTTAAGCTTTGAACTTTGATCTTGTTCAGTGAATATGCGTAATTTGCTTAGTAACGTACCTAACCATGTTCATCATTTACTATGCTTTTCAACATGAGAAGCAGAACACAGTTTTGCCCAATGAGCATACAATGCATATTGCATGCCGATTTTCGGATCAAAATTTGCAATATATATAAATGTAAATGAATGAGGAACGTATATATATACACTCAGGTTTCAAGTTCTTTACCTATTCAAGAACAAACAATCAAACCTCGTCCCAGAGCCTTTGCCACACAAAGAACAGATGACAACGGAAGATAGTCAATTGTCAAACTTAAGAAATAGGAATCATCGCATATCATTTTATATTCACTGGATTTTTGTTCCATGACAAGTAGGACGGATCCCCAAGAGGTCTGCACATAGAACATTATAGCCATGTCAGCTCGCAATTGCTAAGTAGAATAAACATAATTATTTATCAACTTTTCTCTACTATCTACCTAAGATCATAATCATGATGTGGATAAAGTGTCTAATTTAGTTTAAATATTAGTGTAAAAGAACTAATTCAATCCAAAGAATAAATTGTTAAGTGAATGATTTTTATATTTTTGTAACGCATTCTCTCACACAAAGGTGGATAATGCATTTATTAAATCGAACTCGTAACCTCATGATCAATATCATAAAAAAAATGAATTCAATTCAAAAATTTAAGATGTTAAGTGAATTTTTTTTAATGATTTTTATTGGAAAATAAATGCTAAATTTTGAGAAAGAGAAAAAAGGGTTACAAGCACCATACTTCCTTTATATTGATTGTGGAATTTTTTTTGGGACAGAGGCAATACACATCAAATAAAGTTTAAAATTCAGAATTAAGTGTGATTATAATTGAAAGAATGTATGAGCATAGTATTTAGTTATACTTTTACCTTGGCTTGATGACATAGAGAAGTATGAATCCTATAGCGCAGAACAAGGATAAGCCACCAACGAAAAGGTATGCCATCCCCAAGAAGGGATTTTTGCCACCAATCCAAGTTGTGGTTGAGAGAACCAGCCTCTTATAGCCTCCAAACTCGTATGTGTTGTAATTGTTCTCTATTACTATTTCTATCTCATCATTAACTTCAAGGTCAGCCTCAATCTTCCCATATAGTTTTCTGAAAGTTGGTAATGCTGCCGTTCGCATCCACACAATGAGATCCTCTTGTTCACTCAACTGGTGCATATATATATGCCACAACACATATATAGCTTATTTCTCAAGAAAAACAAGCAAACAAAAATGAAAAATGAAAGAAAAAAAAGAAAGAAATATTTACAGGTATACTCTCATTGAGTTTTGCACCACCAATCAAACCTCTACTCTGAAAATTTTTTGGATAAACATTAGACCCAAATTTGGACCCTTGGTCACTCCCCCATGCTATGTTCTTTTTGTTGACAGTCAAATCCTTGTTCTTCATTGAAAATCTGTATGTGTCATTGAACAGACTCCATGCAATTAGGCCACAAGGAACAATTGGTTGACTATTTTCTGTTTTGTCTTCGGGAAAACAATTCCCTGTCTCCCCCTCAGCTTCCTTACTCCACAGTTGCTTGTCGCTTCTACTCTTAACATATCTGCAACAATAAAATCCAATATCATTTTTCTATATTCATATATATGGAGTTCTGCACAACAATAAATAACAATTAACAACAGTTTATGAAAAGTAATCTTCATCAGGGGAAGGAGATAATCAAGAACAGCTTAGACAAGGAATTGCTGTGAATAACTAAAATAGAAATCCTTTAAGTATGAATATGAGTTTCTATTGTTCCAGTTAACCAATATGCAATTTAAAAAGGGTTCATCTAATCTCACGTTGTAGATATTTTATACTGGAGACACACATGTGGTGAGCCCCACTATTTACCCAAAAAAGAAAAAGAATGTCACTGTTTTTTATGGGTCTATAGGAGATAAAACTACTCTTATGTTGCATAAGAGTAGTTTTTCCCATTTAAAAAAGAACAATGCATCAAATATCAAATGCACTTAGAGCCTATTTGTTTGGGCTTATAAAAAAAGTAACTTTTATTTCTTTCTTATTTTAGAAGTATTTTTTATAAAAGTTAAACCTATTTATATTTTTATATAAATATTTAATATTTTTAAAAAAATATTTGACTTTTGACTTCTGCTTTTTTTATAAGCTAAAATTTTTAGCTTCTTAAAAAGCAGGTTTTTGACTTTTTTGTGACTTCTACTTTTTTTAAAAAATAGACATCCAAACGAACGAATTTAAAGTGAGAAGTGCTTTTTTTCCTAAAAAAAAACAAATTTTTAAGAGAAAAAAACTCATCCAAACGGAGCGCTAAGCATATGGAAAAAAGAAGATATCACTTGTAAATTGCAGATACCTGCGATGGTTCTGATAGTAATTATCAAGCTGATAATAGATATAAATAGGAGCTTGCATTTTATGCTCAACCTATAAAGTTTACAACAAATTATTTCCCATCAGTTATCAAACAAGGATATGGAACTGGAAAAGGTAAAAAAAAAAAGGGCAAAACACATTCTCTACAACATTGGAATAGAGAAGTTTATTTTAAAATGTCAGGTTAGAGAAACTCTACTAACAATCCATTTTTGGGTGCAGGTCTTGTTCGATTGAACGTTTTGAATATATGCCAATGCACTTTCAGCTTGTGAGGGAGGAAGGCATTTATCGTCATATCGGAATATAGCTTCTTCCACCTGCATCAGTATTTCTTGGTCAATATAACATTCAGTTTCAGCATCCAAATTTCATTTGACACTATGTAAGTATATATATGTATGGAAACAACTACGAGATGTTACACTCTCTGATGAAAACAATGAAGCAAGTCCAACAGGAATGAAGATGATTCCGATGGCAGTAAATGTGGCAATGACCTGGGAAAACAAAGATGAAATCACTACAACATTAACAAACCAGAATCCATGCCTGAAATTGTTGCATACGTATGAACCAGTAGTAAAACTAAAATGAGTTATGATGTACCATACCCATCCCGGTGTTAAAATTGGTTTCCATGCAGGAAGTTCTTGCTGTGAGAATTTTGAATCTACCATTAAAAAAAAAAAAAAAAACCTTGTATGAGCAATAATGCAACACAATTGGCATGTACAAACTTGGCATTGAGCAATTGACCTTATAAATATAACAATAAAAGATGTTGGATTGACATTTAGTTTTGTTTAACGAATTAGACATGGCAAGTTCAATGAAAGTAACAAATAATAATTTTCTTGGAATGAACCATTGTTTGAAGCTACCCCACGAAATTAACATACACGACGTAAACACATATAATATAGAATGGCGCATGCATGAAGAAATAGATAACGACGTACAGCATATTCATAGGAAGAAAACGAAAGAGGACATATAACAAAGTGAAGAACACACACATTTGGGTTTCTTGGAAGTGGAAGTAGATTGTCCATCTTTGCCAACCGCTATGCTTTTTTGAGGCATATCCATGATTGTTGATCTTAGGTTGATAAAAACACGAAATAAAGAACGTGATCAAAGATAACTTGTTAAATAACTGAGTCTATGCATATGGATAGATAGATAGATAGAGAATAACTGTAAGGTAGTTGTCGTTAAGGTTTGAAGAGAATGGAGGACACTGCGTCCGTAAAACAGTTATCAACATCGGGGGACCGCACAATCACATCGTTGAATTGGACCATTTCCCTACAGGAACTACCGCTAATCCCTCCTAATACGTGAAAATTAAACAGTTATCTTTACGGGCACCTTGGTCGTTACTCAATTTTAATACACAATGTTTTCAAAAATATTAATAGAAAAAGTGTTTCTCATTTTAAATGACATAAAATTATGTCATTTTAAGAGAGAGACAGACATAAAAAAAAAAATTATTTAAAATTTAAATTAAAAAAAAAATCATCTACTTTCTCTCCCATGATTTTTATTTCTTGTGTCTATCTCCCTCTTAAAATGACAAACACCAAACCCAATATTAATTAACAATCTCATAATTTGGTAAAGTAGCTGTACCGTTGGGATCTATAAGCCAATTGTGTTCCCTTCAGGGATAGAGTCACTATATGGGTAATACCTCTAGTAAAGGTAACGACCAGGCTATAAAGTATTGTTCCAAGTCTAAAGCAAGCATTTAACAATGGGGATTGGGTGTGTGTATGTGTGACTCAATGTAAATGGGCAGAATAACGATACATAAGATATCCTCCTTATGTGAGGGAGGGGCATATTTATAGGGGAAAGGAGATCCTCATCTCCCGTGGGTTGGTGAGGAGGGGGTCAACCTTCCTTGAGATCAGTCGAGGGGTGGTTGCATCACTGTTATGATAGCAGTGACACAGTCCCTGCGCCTAGCGATATGCCTGGCGATATCAGCATATGACACTAGGGCAGTTTCCACTTATGGTATTTGGGGCGATCTTTCAGGTAGTTAAAGTCCCAAAGTGAGACATTTTCGTGTCTCACCTAGGGAGTAGGGAGTGCAATTGCCTATGAGGCAGAAGAGTTGGAAGACTGGTGGGGCTGACGTGGATAAGGTGAAAAGATTTTGGGCTTAAGCCATTGAGCCATTGTGACGTTGAGCCATCCGGAACACAGTAGCCAATTAACAATTAAATTTATTTATTTTATCTATTTATATATATACATATATTGGATGACTTTTCATTAAATAATTTTCTATTTGTATGTGTTTGATTTTAATAGTTTTTAAAATTATTATTAAACAATTTATTTTCGAAAATGTAACTTGCATTTATATTCATGTACCCTACATTAAAAACTGAAAAACCTCACTAAATGTAATTTTAGCTGAACTGGTATACTTATTATTATTTTAGGCTTACAACTCCTACCACCTGTCTAGTTACTTTTGGATTGATCTGAAATCAATGGCAGTTATTATTATTATTATTTTTATTATTATTATTATTTCAAATTGATCCAACAATAACTAATTAAAAAATAATAATAAACCTAAAATGGTAGTAAATATAATCACCCTTTAACAAATAATTTGAACACACTCGAAAGTGCACCCAAGGGAAAAAATCTAAGAACGGAAATCCTTTTTCTTATGTTGGAAAACTGCAATGGCAATCCATGGATAAAATGAACCATATTGCACGGCCTGATATAGTGATATAATCAGAATATGCAAACAAAAATAAATAATACAATTGAGTCATTTTGTTAAAAAGCTGAAGACACAGCATCTACGACATCATTTGATTCGTCAACTATCATTTCATTTCTGAAAAGTAATTTTAAATATGGAAGAACCTTGGGAAGCAGGGGCAAATCTGCGATATTGATACTCATCATGTCAAATGCAACACACGTTTTATGCATGTGTTTTTCATCGAGTACAGGAATTTTTGGATATCTTTGGCTGAAATGAGTAAGTATGATTCGATATGCATTAGCAGAGTTTCCCATTTCTATAGCTTCATTTGTGGTGCTGTGATTTTTGGCTATAGCCTCCTCTACCAAAGCATCCTCAAAAGTTGCCTGCATCAATTAGCTAATGTTAAGTTAGATTGCACCAATGATGGCATTAAGCAACGAACAGTCCTCTACAGAGTTAGATTGAGTTTACATGGACTATGTTGAAGAGAAAAAAAAAACTAGCATGGACGATAATATATATTGCTGGACTTAAAGCATTGAAGGAATTAAAGCAAAAGGATTATAAATAAGATTATTATTTTATAAACAAAACAAAGAAACATGTAATTATTCAATAAAAAAAAATTATGTTCCCCAAAGGAATCATTCAAGATACAAATTCTGATGTAAGCCAGAGAAAATCCAAGTTTGAGAAACAGAGTGAGGAAAAAGAAGCTAAAGCTTTGGTTCTACAGGGCAGAAGTTAATTCATGTGGAAGCCGGTTAGTTTGACCAAAGATTTACCTCTTGGACCAAGAAATTCTGGATTTAAGGCTTGTGTATCATTGTTGGATCTGAAATATGGATAACATTACTAACATTTGAGATTGACTTCAACCAGCCCATCCCACCCCACCCTAAAAAGGGAAGACTATAATACTCAAGACTGCATACTTGTGCAATAGTAGCCTAAAAACAATACCTAATTCTCATATTGATCTCATTCCATATCCATTCAAGATATTCCCAGCAAATGTTAATGCTAATGCATTACAAGCTCAGACAACATCAATTGATTTATAGAAACACTTGCCTCATGTATAAGTACTGTTGCACCTTGAGATGCTTCTACTAGCTCTGGGCAGGGCCTTGTGTCACCAGAATATACAATCTTCCAGCCAGGTATCACTTTTCCGACGCTATTAACCCTCTCTTCTGCTTTTAGAACAACACCAAATGCCTGTGGGCAATGTATAACGGGGAAACTAATCAAGGCCTTCAGACCAGCTTCCTCGATTACCTCCTTAAATTTCTTTAGGATAGGAGAAACTGCATTTTTGTCAACAGGACTGCCTGGTCTTTTCCAATAGCTTTGCATATGTGATCCTCTAGCAAACAAAGTCGAATCAACTTTTGATGCAATTACTTCACCATTATTATTGTTCACATCCTGAGAATTAACTGGAACTCCATGGAAGCCATCCTCAAAAGCATCCAATGAAGCTTCCGTGGTGTGCTTGCAGTCAAGAAACAACATATCTAAATCTTCGAGTCTTTGGTATGCATCTAAATATCTCTTAAGCAGTCTTGGTCCTACAACAAGAACTGGTTCATGAGGCACCCCTCTCAGCAAATCACGGCGCAAAGCAAGAATCCTAGCCAAGCCAGTATGGTGATCGGCATGAATGTGTGAAATCCAAATGCACCTTAAAGCTCTCACAGCATCATCAGCACCACTTACACCATATCTGTTTACAAGGGATACACCAACCAACAGTTTATATTAAAAGAGCAAATAAGTGCAGTACTATAAACATGAATGTTAGGAATCTGGATAGACTTGCCTTCTTTTAAGTTGTCCCAAGGTTCCTTCACCACAATCCAAAAGCAAACTTCCCTTGAAAAAAAGATTTATATATATTGAGCTTACATTTCGGTACTTCGATGGTTGGGATGACCCAGTTCCAAGAAGAACTATCTCCAAGTCATCTCTCCTTATATTTTCCAAACAAGCAGGAATACCATCTGCACACAGCCATGGCTCCTCAATCATCATCTTATGATCTGCCACAGGTATTAAATCTTCCTTTGTCTGACTGGATTGTTGCCAGAGCTGACTTACATGCTGAGCTGCTTCCACAACCTCTGGAATCTCTGATAGTAACTCATCAATGATTTCGGAGGAAGCCACTGTAGTTGGAATACAAGTTCTATCCAACCCAATATGAGCATAAGGACGCAGAGTAAACTGTATTAACATGGAGCAATATATCTATCAATATATGAACTTGATAAAAGCAAGACATAAAGAACCTAGAAGTAAAATTGTAGTCCTAAGGTGACAAATGTATCCAGGAGATTGTTGGAGCAGCACCTATCAAGGAGAAGAAGTGATGGAAACTCTCCTAAGGTGATTTAGTCATGTGAGAAGAAGATCAATAGAAGCTCTAGTTGAAAAGCGGATCAAGTGGAAGACCTAAGAAAAGAATGTGCTCTAAAATATTAAAAGTTTTACAGAAATTTCGGATACTTTAAAATTTGCTTCAATGTATTTATTATATTTTTTGTCATAAGTATAACAGGTCCACTAGAAAATCATTCTCCACAGATTTGACAAGAATGCCATTCTTATATTCTCTCTCAGTGGTAGACCCAAATAATTAAAAGTTGTTCAAAGACAAAAAGTTAGAACGTCAGAAACTCATTAAGTTAAAAATCAGATGATTACTACTTAAGCTTGTGTAGCACCATTAGGTACAATCATAATGCTCTAAGTTATTAACAATAATAGTCTCTTCTTTTTCAAAAGAATTTTCATCAATAAATCTTGTTATTAGCTATAAGGAGTTCATAAAAGGCATGGAGTATCACAATTAGAAGCTATACAGACTCCAAGAAAATTATTTTGACTTCAATGAGAACAAATAAGTTAACAGCTAGTCCACGACTCCACATCAACCTTCCATACCTTGAGAAGATTTTCAGCAGAAATGGCTTCAGAAAGTTCTGAACAAGAACCCTGCAAAAGAATCAAATCAAACACTTTAATAGACTCATATGAGTCTTAACAATCATTGTCCAGGAAAACAAATTTCCTCCTCTAGCACACTCTGACAAACCTCACTTGAAGCAAGAGAGCCCGATTTTGAGCAATTATGATTTGAAAGAGACCAAAATCCTGGAGCTGGAAAGAGTTGAGGACACAAGTAATTAAGTCGTGTTGCAATTCTTGCACTAGATTTCAAAATGGGAATCTCTACATTCTTCCTGCAAACAGCATGAGCAACCAGGAGTAATTCTAATAAAGCAGGTATGAGAACCAGAAAAAGGACTAGAAAGAAAATTAACACCTTACTTTTCATGTCCAGCCATGATATGCTGTGCAGAACCAAATTTCTTCATCCATTTTTGGTAATTTGAACAACTTACAACAGATGCAGGAGTTAAGTGAATTACACACGTCTCACTCTTACTAGCCTCTGGCAGGTTGCTCACTTGATCACCATAACTAGCAAGTGGTTGTACAGACATTAATGCTTCCAAATGAGATTCTGTTGGGCAATCGACAAGGAGTACAATGGGACCAGGAACAGAAGGACCCAAGACATCACTTGGATGAACCTATTGTGGCAGACAACAGTTACTTAAGATGTATTGAAGCCCGTCAAATTAAAGTAAACTAAACCATGTGAAATTGTAATTGAAATCTATCTGTCTCAAATTCCAATTCTTTTTCTAAATTTCCTTCTACCCTGGTTTGGGTAAATAATGTATTACAGTTTTGAGACTCACCATGATATTCTGGCGATCAGATTTCACTGAATTTCCAAGTTGCAGTTCACGATACTTTGGCCCAGGTTTGAGACCAAGGGCCTTAGCTTTCTCTGGATCAAATTTTCCCTTGATCTCAGGCAGTTCACAAAAATATACTACAGACATATCACCAGGCTTTGAGGCAGGCTGCTTTTTTCCATTGGAGGAGTCAAGGGTCTCTGGACTATGATCCATCCTCTTTTGTGAAGGACTCTCAGAAGGTGTCAGGAATTGACCTTCAGAGAGGTTTGGTTGTAGGATAATGGCCGATATTTTGACCACCTCATCATCAACAAGAACAATGGGATCCAAAAGCTTACTTTGACACAGCACAGTGGACTCATCAGTGCTGAAGATGGGCCCAAAGCTCCTTGTGTGAACCATGGCAGCATTGGGAATAAAAGATCTCATGGCATCTACTAAATACTTAAAATCTGAAGGGCCCCATACATTGATCTGCAAATTAAAAGAAACTATCATTTATAACAAATATATGTGATAGAGATGGAGGATTATATGAAGTTAATCTGCTACTTACAGACATCCCCTCTTCTCCTATGCCAGCCAAAGTAAGCAGTAAACCTGTGAGTTAAAGACCAATTATGAGTATTTCAAAGGCTCTTCTCGTTGGATCGCTAGTTTAAATATCAAATTTCAGTAGTTCAGTAAAGCATAATTACAATTTAAATATCAAACTTTAGTATCTTAGTTAGGAAAATATGCTATCTTCTGCCTTATATTATATGGAAAATGACTAAAACCACAAGATTATTAATAATCCTAGACACAGACCTGGAAGCCCACCCGCAGTCTCAGAACAGACTCGAGAAAGAAATATGTGATCAATCTGAAGAAAGATGAACAACAGTAAGAATACGAAATGCAAAATTGTAACAAAATATCTTTTCATGAGTTCATAATAAGTAATGCTTAAGATATAAAATCACATTAGAAGAAAAAAGTTGTTCAAGTTCAAGATATATAACACCTTTGATAACTTTATCTTATGCTCCGTGCAAAACCGTTGTAGTCCCTGAATGAAATACAACATAAATTCATTTCAATAAATCTTTAGAAGGCATTCATTAAACATTCAATGATAAAATATAAAAAAAAGAGTTAGACAATAAACTTAAAGACAGACAGAGATAAGAAAACAGATAATAATATCATAGAATATTCTAATGCAACTCTCAGACAAGACTTACCTCCCCTGCATTGAATATAAATCTTTGTTTATCAAAGAAAAGCAGTACTGCAGGTGAAGTATCTTGAGTATCCATTCCAGTTCCCAATATCTATGGTTCACACCAGAAGTAAACAAATTTGTAAATAGAAATCTTCTGCTTACCATAACAAGTTAAAATACAAAAGACATCAAATTACTATGAACAATCAAATTAGCAGAAAGAGATTTAGTTAGTAACCTGCACATATGATATGGTATTGATGGGATTTAACTTGCGAGATTTCAATTGCAAGTGCTTCTTGGGGAAATCATTCTTGTCTCTGCCTTCAGCTCTTTTCTTGTTGAAACCAACACCAACGGAGGTGGTTTCTTCCACTTCCATTGGCTTCGTGGTTTCTCTGGTGATGTTTCTGCGACCAAGATAGAGAGCGGGAACTTTACGGTGTCGTCTTGAGGAAGAAGAGGCGAGAACAGTGAAGAGAGATTGGGATTGGAAACGGAAATGGAATGTGGGTTTGGAGAGAGAAAGAGAAGGAAGGAAAAGATGACGAAAGTTTGAAACTTGGGCCATTGCGTTTAATTGGTCTTTACCGGTTAAGGGTTTTAGCCATGGGGACGATTAACCCCCCTCCTCATTGTTTTTGGTTTGGTTTTCTAATTTCACCATCTTGATTGGGTTCCATTTATTGGGTTCAATCAACGATTATATTTATTTTTATCTTTATATGTTTATAATTTTTTATATTTAATGTAAAAATATTAAATATAAAAGTAAAAATAAATATAAAATATTAAATATGAGAAATCATAATTAAACAGGTTGACAGGGGTTCGATCTCTGGCCGTGCGTATGAAAAAGACTTTGTTAGGAGAGGTTTATCCACTTAATGTGATCTCCCGCCTCGAAAGGATTAGTCTTCGGCTGTCGGCTGGAGGATACCTTGGAAAACCAATATATATATACATATATATATATATAACTGTTGGATCAACATAATTAATCTAACCATGAAATTGATTAAAAGTAACATTTGTAATAACTCTAATTGGTTATTACAATATCCTTCTCTGTTTTTCTTTGCCGTTTTTTATTTTTATTTTTTCTCCTAAGATTAGGGGTTTTTTTTTTTCAAATATAAAGTAAAGGACGATTATATTTATTACATGATTGATTACCATTAAATTATTTTGAAATCAACAATTAAAAATTGAAAAAAATAACTGTCATTTATTTTAGATTGATCCAATTGTAACTAATTAAGTAGTAAAAATAATAAAACTAAAATGGTGATAAGTATAATCATTTTCTATAAATTAATATAATTAGGTTTTCTTTACGAGAGAGATTATATTTATATCTTTTTACTTACAATCTCTTATAATCAAATCTACTGTTAAATTAGCAAAAATGAATGGTTATAAGAAATTGTAACTAAAAAAATGGTAAATATAACCTTCCTCTTTCTTTATCATTATCGTTGATAAAGTTTGACCTTCTCATTTCTTAAAGGAAAAAATGTTTTTGCAGTTACTGCAAATAAGTTATCTGTATTTAAGCATACAAAAAAAAAAGTTATCTGTATTTATTCCCAAAACGACATCATTTTGGTATTAAAATCTTAAAAAATTATAAACATAAAGACTATTATAACTCTTAAATAAATTAAAATTACAAAAACACTATAATTTTCATCCTAAAACGACGACGTATTAAGCTTACTGCAGATAACTTAAGAGAAATTGGCTTTGAAACGATAAGCCTACGACCCAGTCATTTAATTTCCCTTTTTGGATACTCTTCTTCTAGTAATCATCATAGACTATTTGTATATGAAATTCACGTTAAGATATTGATAATACAATTGAATCACAAGGTCTTCTGTTTTTGCTTCTTAATTATCGGATGCTCGGACTTTTGTGGCTAGCTCTGCAGTAATTGCAGAAAAAATGAACCCTCTCTTAAAAACCTTATCACTTTTGAATATGTCGCATTTCTTTAACTTACTTGACTTTTGATTAATTTATACATTGAAAAGGGACAAAGTCCATTCACATTCGTGTGTGTAGCAAACTTCCATTTGGAATAAATTACCACAAACTCTCCACATCTTCGGTTACAAAAGTCTAACTTGAATTATAAGGCATGGCCATTGGCCACCAAATCAACTAATAAGATTGTTCCCCCTTAATTAGTGGTTTCCAATTTGAATTTCTAGAAGCACAATTGTGTTAAAATTTTGAAAGAAAAGCTTTGCCGTTGATATGGTCATATTTCACTTGAATAGAATTATATGAGTATGGGATGAACCGGTCAATACTATTCAAACAAAAATTATAAGGCATGAAAAGTTACTACCAACCTACTACAGTATATTAATAGTATTAACACAATCCTACCTATTATTGATATTTTTATGCATACTATTAATTCATAGTATATATGATTAATATATTCACAAGTAGAAATCAATCTATAAAATAAAAAATTATCGATTAAGTAATAAGAATTTTATTCATTTTAATCAAATGATTTAAATTTGGGATTTGAAAATATATATATATATATATATATATATATATATATATATATATATATATAGTTTTAAAAGAGTCACCCTATATATAAATTTGATAGTACTCAAACTGACTAATTGAGTTTTTATTAAAATGGTTGAAAAACCAAAACCAACATATATAAAAAAGGTTTGCACGTAATTTTGAATTCAATTTCGAAGGGAAATGGATCCTCTAATATGAAAAAAAACATGACATGATCATGTGAGAAGATCACAACCATACAAAAATAAATCAACGGTTATGATTTTATAACTACCTATTTTAATATATTTTCTCTCTCCTCCTTTATTACTATTGATCTACTTTTGTATGGTTATGATTTCCCCCATGACATGGTCATGTGATTTTTCAGATTAGAGGATCCAAATCCATTTCGAAGTTGTTTGAAATAATTGATCTAGCACTCTTACAGGGAGATGTGTTGATGATATCTACTTCAATGTTATCTCAATAAATTTATGATTTGTCCCATGTGTTTGTAATTTTTATTCATGAATTTTTATTTTTTTAATTAATTTTATAATTTCTGTCTAAAGATTTATAAAGTCATGAAGAAAAATTACTAACTTATGGATAAATGATACACCTCATAATTCATAAATAAAAGCTACAAAGTTTTGACATAATATGGTTAGTACTCTCTTTTGTGGAGGGAGTACCAAAGTGAATATCTATTACATTTTAATATTTTGTGAGTACTTGCAACATTCTTATATTATTGTCCTAATACCACCATACTCAAATATACTTGGATTTTATTCATATTTATTTTAGCGATAATGTGTGTCATTTTAAATGATATAAAGTTATGTTATTTCAAGTGAAATAAATAAATAAATAATGAGAGAGAATGGACAAAAAAAATATGACTATGAGTTTCACCTCTTTATGAGACTGAAATAACATAATTTATATCATTTAAAAAGACAAATCTTTTTTCCTTTATTTTATTGGGATTATGTTAGGAAACCTATTTTCTAAATTATAAAAAGTAAAAAACTGCATGCACAGCTGGAGTAGCTCAGTTGGTTAGAGCGTGTGGCTGTTAACCACAAGGTCGAAGGTTCAACCCCTTCCTCTAGCGCCGCCATTTGTACTTTTTCTTGTAGAAAAAAAACTTCACGGGCCTGTCCTTTATCTTTTAGCCCAACGAACTTCGTTGCTCAATATAGCCCACAGAGCTACTTGCCCAACTTCGTTTATTAATTTATTTCTTTTCCATCTTAACATAAATATATATACAAATATAATAATCTATTGTCCTAGTAGGTGTTGTTCCTATTCAAACCAATTCAGATAAGATCATCACAAGAACAACCACAAATGACAGAACCATTCTACTAAGCTCAAATTCAATGCAAAACAACACTACATACACTCAACATCAACAACAACCTTTTCTATCTTCTTAACAATCACAAATGTCGCTCCTACAATTCCAAATGACCTCTAAAGCATTGTTCTCTCTTTCTCCATCCTCCCATAACTTCAGACCCAAAACCCTCCATCAATCTAAGCGTCTCAACTTTGGTACAACCAAAGTTAGAGCCATTGGCACAGTCCCTGAGAGGGACTCAGGGACCACTGAACCTGAAGAGCCACCCTCTGTTGGGTTCGCATTTTTCAGTGTAAGTTGAAGAACAATGTTGTTACATGTATGTATATATTGGTTTTATGTACATTTTTAATCTTAAAATTAATCTCTAATGTTTTTCGGTGTCTCTTCTGTGTTGAGTTAGTCTGTGTTGCTACCAGATGGAACACCAGATGTGCACTACCGTTCTGCTTGTGGTGGGCAGAAGCTTAGGGACATAATGATAGATTCTAATATTGAACTCTATGGACCCTATGTAAGCTTCACGAACACAAACAATTTTTTTTAAAGAATAGTTGCATGTTGTTCTGTGACAACTATTTTATTGTATAATTGAGTTCATATACTTATGTTAATTTGCTCTTTTTCCAGGCTAGAGCTTTGTTAAATTGTGGAGGATATGGAACTTGTGCGACATGTATGGTGGAGGTGAGCTATAATAACCTTTATTGAATTACTATAGCAAGAAAAAAACCACCCTTTATTGGGTAATTCAGAGTAAAGAATAATGGATATATATATTTATTTATTTTTGCTTCATATTAAGACACTACATTTGTATAGTATATAGTAACTTTATTGTAAACTACTAATTGTATTTTGCAATTGCTTTTAGGTTCTTGAAGGAAAGGAGCTTCTAAGCCCTCGCACTGAGAAAGAGAATGAAAAACTGAAGAGGGTAAATGACAGAATGTTAACTTGATAGTCAGATTGAAAATTTTAGTCTAGCATAATAGTCTATGAACTCTGCTTGTGGCTGGGAAATTAAGAGTTTTGCTATGTGGGTTTTTCCTTTTTTTCCAGAAACCAAAGAATTGGAGATTAGCATGTCAAACAACTGTTGGTAAACCAGATTCCACAGGGGTGGTTCGTGATTCGTTACTCTTGAGCTTTAGTACTCCTGGTCTTTGAGTTATTATATTAGAAAATAAATGATTTTATGTTTTTTTGTTAAATAAACTATTTATATTGTGAGTGTGTTCAACTATGTATTGGTTTTTCATTCAATTTGATGCAGGTTGTGATCCAACAACTACCAGAGTGGAAAGGGCATGAATGGAAATATGAAAAACCTGGAAAATCAGAGTCTTCGTGAAGCATTTTTGTTTTTGCTTTATTGCAAATCGTGAAGAAAATCTTCGAAACCTGTAATTAGGAGTTATATTATGTCGTTTAGAGTCACTTCAACGAAACAAAAAAAAATATTATGACTAATATAGTAAAGCTTGTTGCATTTTAACGTTTTTCCTTCTTTTTTAAGCGGGGTCCACTTAATTGTTTAGTAGATAAGTTAACGTTATATTTGAATAAGAGGTAGGAAGGAGAAGAGACGAGAAGGATGAATAATCATACTGCATAATCATTCATGCTATTAGATTAAATTTGAAAATTAAATCTCAATTATTTAAAGTATTATTCTCAAAAAATTTAAAAGTAATTTTTTTTCTCTTGAATTGACAATGGAAAAGACTTTATTTCATATTAAATAATAAAAAATGACTATCCCCTTTCGTTAGTTAGGCTTTGTTTAGAAGTTTAGAGGGGAAGGTAAGAAAGAGGATCTAAGGGAGAGGGAGAAAAAATTTCTAACAAAATTATTTATGTAATTTTCACAATTGAAGAGTATACTCTTCTCTCTTGTTTGAAAGTTAAAAAAATAGTAAGGAAAAAAATGGAGGGTTAATGAGATATTTTTATTATTTTACCTTTTTTAAAATTAATATAACTACTATATTTTACAAATTAAATTAAATTTAAAATTTCTAACAAAATTATTTATGTAATTTTCACAAGGGAGGGGTTATATTTACAACCCAAATAGTTTACACACTCTTACAACCATATTTAACCGTTGATTTCGGCAATCAACGGTTGTCATTTATTATGAATTAATAATTAATTAATAAATTTGATTTGCGAAAACCTTAACCATTGATTGACGGAAATCAACGGTTAAGTATGATTGTAAGAAGTTATAAACGAAAATAAGTTATAAATATAACATTTCCCTTTTTACAATACTATAAAAGATCATTTTTTCGATAAAATTTCTACGTTGCAAACGACGAAAATTTCATCACAAAACTATTTTTTCGTCGAAATACTTTTCGTCAAAAAGCGACGGAATTTTTTCTCCGATGAAATATTTTACAAAAATAAATTTGCAATCGAAATTTTCAAAAAAAATTAGTTTCCATCAAAAGTTTTGATGAAAATGATTTCCTCCATAAAATGTTTTAAACGAAAAAAGAATTCCATCAAAAGTTTTGACAGAATGTTTTCTGTTCAAAATTTTGATGGAAATGTATTGATGAAAATTTCGAAGGAAATTGTTTGTCAAAAAATTTAAGGGAAATTTTTCAATCAAAACTTTCGACGAAATTTAGATTTTATAAAGAATTTTGACAGAATATTTTTTCCGTCAACATTTTTTATCGAAATATTTTCCGTCAAAAATTTTGAGAAAATATTTTCTATAAAACATTTTTGACAAAAATAAATTCCGTTGAAAATTTTGATGGAAATATGTTTTTATCAAAAATCTTGATGGAAATATTTTTTTTATCAAAAATCATGACGAAAATATTTTTTTATCAAAAATCTTGACAGAAATATTTTTTGATTGAAATGTGTTTTGTAAAAAAAAAAATTTGTCAAAAAGTTTACAAAAGAGGTTTATGTGAAAACTTTCGGCGAAATTTGAATTTTGTAAAAAAATTTGATGAAATTTTTTGAGTCAAAATTTTTTGATGGAAATGTGTTTCGTTGAAAATTTTGATGAAAATATTTTTCGTCTAAAATTTCGATGAATTCTTTTGTGTGAAATATGTTGAGGGAAATATTTTGACGAAATTTAGATTTCTTAAAAAAATTTGACAAAATAAAAATTTCGTCAAAATTTTTTACAAAAATGTTTTTAGTCACAATTTTTTATTGAAATGTTTTCCGTAAAAAAATTTGACGTAATTGTTTTACGTCAAAACTTTTGGATAGAAATGCGTAACGTCAAAATTTAAGAGGAAAATATTTTCGTTAAAAGTTTCGACGAAATTTAGATTCTATAAAAAAATTTGACTGAATTTTTTTTCCGTAAAATGTTTATGTTAGTGATTATGGCAAAATTTGGTTTCGTCTTTAGTTTTGATGCAATTTTTTTGACGTATATGATTTTCATCAAAAAATTCTTCACTATTTTTGACGAAATATTTGTCGTCGATAAATTATGTCGATATTTGAGACTTTTTTAATAATATCTCATTTAAAAATGATTCACATTTATGTAGTTTTCACATTTTAATGCTAAGGGTAGATAAATAATTTTTAATATTTCCCCCTTAAATCCTCTAAATTGGAGAAACTTTAATTTTAAGAAAAACAAGGGTTTTGGAGAGTTTAGTAAAAATCTCCAATTTCTTCCCTTCATTTTTTTAAACTCACAAACAAGGGAAGAGCTTACTAAAACTCTCCCTTTCCTTTCTCTCCTAAAACCAACATCCAATCAAAGTCTTAGCATTAAAATGTGAAAACTACATAAATGTAAATCATTTTTAAATGTGACATTATTAGAAAAGTCTCAAATATCGACAAAATTTATCGACAAAAATAATTTCGTCAAAAATAGTGAGGAAATTTTTTATGAAAATCGTCAACGAAATTAGAGACAGAACCAGATTTTGTCATTATCACTGACATAAATTTTTTACGGAAAAAAAATCGAGTCAAAATTATTGATAGAATCTAAATTTCGTCAAAACTTTCAACGAAAATATTTTCGTCCAAAATTTTGACGAAACACATTTCCATTGAAAAGTTTGGACGTAAAAAAATTACATCAAAATTTCTTACGAAAAATATTTCCTTCAAAATTTTTCGCAAAAAATTTCGATGAAAAATATTGCTATCAAAATTTGAAACTAAAAATGTTTCTGTAAAAAAATTTGACGTAATTTTTTTTTTTATCAAAATTATTTACGGAATGTAAATTTCGTCAAAACATTGTAGATACAAGGTATGTTTTGGTGATAACAAAATGGGAAAAAAAGAAGAAGAGAAGAGCATTGATAAAGAGCAAAAAGTATCTAGCATATATGGATATTGAAGATGTATGATGTAGCCACACAAGAAGAGTAATGCCATATCAAAGTGGCAAGATCATTAGATCAAAAGCAACAAGGAATAAATAGAAGAGCAACACTAAGATCAAAGACAACAAACCATGTACAACATCTAAGAGATGCTCAATATCATAACCATGATGAAAAATGATCAAAACCAACAAAGTGTCAAGTATTTTCATATCCAACAAGTCAAAACATCAAGCTCAAGTAAAAATTCAAGACACAAGACATGAAGCTAAGTCTAAAATTATATTTAGAATATATCTTTAAGACTTAGAATGTATGTGAGGGTATATGGTAGATTACATTGCATGAGCTCAAAGTAAACGTGTTTTTCGAATTGCATAATCAAAACTTTATATACATGAAAGAAATTTGAAAAATCCAAGAAAAGATCCTTGACATATTTTATAACTTCAAAACATATTTATCAAGTTAAGATCTTTCATAAAAAGTGGTTGGAAGTAAGTTAGAACACATTTGAACTTAGAATTTGCTGAATAATTTTGTTGCTGCCTTCAATACAATTTTTTGTATCCAATATAATGGATTTAGATCTTGTGTTCTTCATAAAAGTTGTAGATCTTTCTTTTATATTTCCAAAGAGACCAAGATCATATCAATTCGACAAGAATAGCTCAAGTTATGTGCAAAATACAAAACAATGTTATTGCTGTCGTATTTCCAACCTTTCCAACAGGTTGGGAATCGATTCCTTGTGATCAGGAATCGATTCCCACTCTCTGAATCGATTTCCACTGGGACAGAAAGCCTATAACGACTAGTTTTGCTAAAAATCACTATAAATACATTCCTTATGATCCTAAAACGAAAAGATCATTATTCCTACACATCTTAAGGATGATTTGAGAGCTTCTACACTATCATTTGCGTACTCTTTCATATCTTCAAAGATCAAACATATTTGAGCTCATATCTTGAAAATCCATATACCCATAGTGCTTCAAGTTGTATATCCACACTTTGAGAGTGTATATTCATTTCTAAATATTTTTCTCCTTGTATTCTTGAGTTGAAAGGGTTGTGAGACCCATTGTTTTAGAGGTAGCCAAACACCTAAGTAAATTTGGAGTGAATTGTAAGGTTGTGAAGTACCCGTAAACTTGGAGATTGTAAGGTATCCAAGAACCCAAAGTCTTAGTAGATTGTAAAGGTTTGTCAAGCACCCATGAAGCTTGACCATTAGTGAAAGAGTTGATCGAGCGACTTCAGTCTGGACGGTCTAACCTTTCGCTCCCCTACTGAAAAGGGGCACAAAGCCGCTTTGCACCACTGATAGACTACTTAAGATTCAATTCAAAAGGCCCTACTTAGTTTCGCAAGCCTTTGTCATTGTCAGTCAACTAAGTAGGGCCTGAGGCCCCCTGCGAATCCGTAAATCTGAGGAGCATGCCGCAACACAACAAAAGGATGGTCCCCTATGCATTTCATTCTTTCCGGAAGGGAAAAAAAAACAAGGTCACAAGTGGTGGTGACCGAACCAGGATATATTGTGTTTGCAATTCTCTAAACTCTAAACTCTTTATTTCTAGCACTTTAATTTCTTCTTTGATATCTTGAATGTGCTAGAATAAGTTCTATAATTGTGATATATTATATATTATGGATTGTTTGAAAGTATTGATTAGCTTTTCACATATCAAAGTTTGCTTGAAATGATTGTTTTGAAACTAGAAGAGGACTTTTGCGAAAATTTTATAATACTCAATCCACCCCCTCTTGAGTATGGAAGCCACATTCCTAACAAACATTTCCTTCAAAATATTTCACAAAAAAATATATTCATCAAAAATTTTAACGAAAAATATTTCCATCAAAATTTTCAACGAAACACATTTCCATTGAAATTTTTGATGGAAAAAAATTTCATCAAAATTATTTACATAATTTAAATTCCATTGAAATTTTTAACAAAACACATTTGCATAGAAAATTTTCAACAAAAAATATTTTCGTCAAGTTTTTTGATGAAAAATATTTTCATCAAAATTTTCAACGGAACACATTTTTGTCAAAGAATTTCGACAGAAAATATTTCCCTTAAACATTTTTGACGAATAAAATATTCTGTCAAAATTCTTTATAGAATCTAAATTTCATCGAAAGTTTCGAATGAAAAATTTCCCTCAAATTTTTTGACAAAACAATTTTCTTCGAAATTTTTGTCAGAACACATTTCCATCAAAATTTTGAATGAAAAATATTATGTCAAAATTTTTTATGGATTTCTTTTTTCATTTAAAATATTTGATGGAGGAAATCATTTTCGTCAAAACTTTTGACGAAAACAAAATTTCAATAGAAAATTTATTTTTTAAAAAATTTTCATCGGAGAAAAAATTTCGTCGCATTTCGACGAAAAGTATTCCAAAGAAAAAATAAATTTGTGATGAGATTTTCATTGTTTGCAACATAAAACTTTCGTCGAAAAGATGATCTTTTTTAGTATTGTGAAAAGTACATAAGTAATTTTTTAAAAAATTTTAAATTTAATTTAATTTATAAAATATATTAATTTTTAAAATGGGATAAAATTGGTAAAAATATCTAATTAACCCTATATTTTTTTCCTTACTATTTTTTTAACTCCCAAACAAGAAAAGAGAATATCCTTTAATTTTTTTCCCTTCCTTCCCTTACTATTTTTTTAACCGCCAAAAAAGTCAATAGTATTGATATGGTGATTATAAGTTTCGGTAATTTATGTTAGATTATGTGTTTAATTTTCATCATTGTAAGAAAAAAAAAAACCCGCCAAAACAAAATTTTAACAAATTTTAGTTTTATACAATGGTGACACGAAAATTATCAAACCCCTCTTGGATTATATGATGGGAAAAATGTGTGATATAAAATTGTGTCATTTTAAGTTAGAGAAAGAGATATATTATATAGAAGAGAGAGTGAAAAAAAATAAAGGTATACGTCTCACATCTTTATAAGAAGTAAAATGATAGAAGTTGTATCATTGAAAATCACAAAACATTTTTCCTTATATGATTCTTCAATGGAACAGTGATCAATGTATCACACATTGGTCACTTTTTTACTAGTATGCCACTCAAACAGTAATATTTGTCAAAATGCCACGTGTTCGAGTTTGCTACAGTAGGCAGAGAACTCAATTTGCTGATGTGACGTGTTTTTGGTGGCTTCGCTACTAAGTGTAGCGAACTAGGTGATAATTAATACCCTTCTGCTCTGACAAAAATAGAACACGTGACAGTATTATAGAAGTTCGCTAGGAATAATAGCGAACTAAGTAAAAATAGCTATTAAAACATGTGTCTGACACACACAAATTCACTATACTAAATAGCGAACTATGTGCCTATAAAAATATTTGCTTTAACTTATAAAGGACCTATAAAGTTCAAACAGTCAAATAGCGCTGGAGAGAGAAAAGTTAGGTGTGTGTGTCAGACTATTATTAGGAGGCAGAGTGCTAAGAGCACATAGTTCGCACTTAGTGTAGCGAATTTATGTGTGTCACATTATTTTTACTTAGTTCACTATCATTTTTAGCTAACTTCTATCACACTGTCACGCATTTTGCTTTTGTTAGAGTAGAGAGGTATTAATTATTATCTAATTTGCTACACCCTGTAGTAAATTAGATGGTCACCAGAAACACACCACATCAGCAAATCAAATTTGTTGGGCACTGAGGTGAACTTACCCGCATGATATATTGAAAAATAACATTATTTACGTGACATTTGAATAAAAAAATTAGTGAACAGTGATATTTTGATCACTGTTCCATTCTTCAATCCTAATAGATAAACTTCGCAACTTCTTGTGTCCTTTCAGCTAGAAATTCTTGTACAGCATGAGGACTTTGGACACCCACCGGCTACTGCAGATTTTAACGAGGGGAAGGAATCTTTAAGTCACCCAACTTTTTGCAATCTATCTTCAAATCTGGCAAAGGGGTCCCCGGGTACGCATAACGCATGTCTCCTCTCTACCTAAAATGTTTTCACTGGATGTGACCGTATATTTGTTTTTCTTGGCTTGTATTGTTTTGCCTGGACTCGTACCATTCTAACTTTTTAAGGTTAATAATTCTCACTTGCTGGCCCGCACTAACATATCTGATAAAACGTGAAGGTATTTCATTGCATGTCCATCCATAGCACTTTGTAATTATAAACAAATACATATTCACTAAACATATCAATTAAGTTTCTAGTTTTTTCGTTTCTCCACACTCTATCTACGTAGTCATGTTCCAACTTAATTATTTCCGTTTCTAAATCTTTTCTGTTGTATTATCCAGCTATTTTTTTTTTGCATTTTCCCTACTATTATTACCCTACATGGTAAAAGTCTAAGAGAATATTTAGTAGAAGAGAAACTTATTTATGTTTGAGAATTATGATTTCCATAAATATGTTGGAAAAATAAATTTCTCGAAAATATTAATAAAAAATTGTTTAGTGGGGCAAAATATTACCAGAAATATTATAAAAAAGCTATGAAATTTTCTCATGTGATATTTTTGGATAACATTTTGACTCAAAAAGCTTCAATTTTTTTTTTCATGAAATCTGATTTTTTTTTTTCCGAATTTTTTTTTAACAATTCTTATATCAAATATAAGTAAATAGAATTGTGAATATCAGTTTTCCAAAAAAATTACTTATACCAAACGCTCAACAAATTTCTAGTGATCCTGATTCACCGAACAATTATGCCTATTGATAATTCCAATAGAATCAAATGTTTTATGGTTTTTTTTGTGTGCATGCTTTACGCTTGCCCACTTTAATTTTCCTAATTTAACGCAGCAATTTTCTCTAAGTGTTCTAAGGATGTCAACTTCTGCTCAATTGATAGATGTCAATGGCACACTAATCCTCCTAGCTAGTATCCAAATTAAAACGTAAGCCAGAAAAAAAAAACTTAAAAAGACAATTTTTTTAAAAAAAGAAAAAAAACCACTACTGCTGCATTGCACTGCACATCACCAACCTCTTGAATTCTTACAGGACAACAATGACTCCCCAACGCTTTACATCTAAAGCAAGACAAAAAAAGATAAATGGGAGAAGAAAAGAAAGAAAAGCAAGAGTTGCTTTTCCTCCTTTATTACAGAGAAACAATAACTGGTACATATAGGCAATAATATCAATAAAATCAATAATCACTAGGCAAAGGTGCATGCTGAGAGGGCATGAAGACATAGCCATAGATAAGACCAGCCAAACCACCACCGATAAGAGGTCCAACCCAGTAGATCCAGTTGTCATGGAAGTCACCACTAACAACTGCAGGGCCAAAGGAGCGTGCAGGGTTCATTGATCCACCAGAGAATGGTCCTGCAGCTAAGATGTTTGCACCAACAATGAAACCAATGGCAATTGGTGCTATTGTTCCCAATGATCCTTTCTTGGGGTCAGCTGCTGTGGCATACACAGTGTACACCAACCCAAATGTGATTATAATTTCAGTAACAACACCTTGACCAACTCCAACTCCAGCAGCAACACCATGGATAGGAATTGTCTGAAAACAAATAACAACCACTCATTTAAAAATAAAGATAAGAGTCAAGACTTTTCTTTTATTCTTAGAATTTGGAATACAAAATAAAGGGTAGTTCTTTTTTATTTATGGGATAGCCATTAGCCAAGTTGTAATTATCAACTTTTTTCTATTTTTTGTCTTATATAGTTGATCTGGAAAACTCTTTAGATTTTAGCTAATAAATAATTCAGTCAATGCTGTTCAGGTAGGTAGGTAGAAGATTTGATCTATGTACTTAACTTATAAACCAGTTGAAAAACTTGGAAAGGTTCATAAATCAGGAAACTGTATTGAAACAGAATAATACCCAATGTACCCTCAATTATTATGATGAATAGAAAAAAAAGGCAGATATGACTCGGTTTATGCATGAAGGCTTCTGGTGCAAGAATGACAATTTTGCCATGCATGTCCCAGAAAATGATTGAATCATATGGAGGGGGTTCAGTTTGAACTTACCAAAGCTCCTGTGACAAACTTGAGGAGCAAGCATGCCACTATGGAGCCAAGAAGCTGTGCAATCCAGTAGAAGATACCAGTGAGGATAGTGATCTGGCCCCCAATAGCCAACCCGAAGGTCACAGCTGGGTTAACATGGCCACCAGAAATGTTGGCACCAACAGAAACTGCAACAAAGAGAGCAAATCCATGGCAAACAGCAACTGCTACCAAACCAGCAGGATCAAGAGCTGCATCTGATGTCAACTTAGCTGCAAACGAAGAAGAAAAGAAGTCAGAGTCATGTTGAAACTAAAAAAGCACAAAGTTTTTATGTGTTTGGTTTAAATACAAACTTCTGCATGTCCATAATTCAGAAAAACTTTGTTATAAGAACAAAAAATATTATATTACTTGAGTGTCACACTAGTGATAAAGAAGGGGCAAGGTAAAGATAGAAGTCTTAGGTTTAATTCTAGTAAAAAGCATAATAAACCAACCATAGGCTATGGCTGAACCAACACCAGCAAAAACAAAGATCAATGTTGAGATGAACTCAGCAATATAGGCCTTGATGGAGCCCAAACTGAAAGAATCATCAAAGCGTCCGAATGCTATGCCAGCCATCTTCAGAAGTTTCTAGGAGAGCCTCAAAGATGGAAGAGAGGATAAGATAAGGAAATGTTTAGAATTAGAAAGATAGCACAAAAGGCTTCTGAGGTGAGCTATATATATATTAGTAGAAATTGTCAAGTACAGTGTTAAGTCTTATTAAATAAGTTCACGAACTTGATAGTTAGTTTTGCAGTTGTGTTATTATTATTATAATTTTAATGTTTCTCATGTTATGACTATATATATATATATATATATATATATATATATATGAGGTAGGATCATTTGATACCAGTGTCAAATTTGAAGTTTGACACCTCATGTGAGAGCCATTAGATCTAAAAAGATCAACGACTCTGATCCTGCCTATATATATATATATATATAAAAGTATATAAAGTCTATATTAGGAGAAAAGAAATAAAAAGAAAATATACTCCACACTTATATGTGTATAAGAGATAAATTTATTTTTTATAATACGAGAAACATACAATAAATTCTATTATTATTAATGAAAAAAGCTCCTTCAAATTAAGCAAATAGTGATATATTTATTTTTAATAAGTCACGATTTACTTTGAATAAGGTCCGATAACTATATAGTGTATGTTTCGTTTGAAAGATAAAAAGGAATATGGTTATATATATGCTACGTATCAATGCATATCCAATCAGGTCCTTTTATTGCAATCTTAGCTGTCATTGGCGTTATTTATTAGAAATGTCTGGAAGCTAATGAATGATTCCTCCATGTGAGTAGTAGAGAGAGAGGGACAGAGGTGGTGTTTGGTGGGGTAGAATGTCAAGGAAACAATCATAAAATAAAGTGAAGAGTGAGGAGTGGAGGACATGAATACCTTTGGGCCACAAATAGCACCGGCCATTCTCTGAAAAACATTAGTGATCGTGAAATTTTAAATTGAGTTAAACATAAAATTCGCGGATGTTTATATTTTTAAGGAATTTATGTCACATATAGGTTAATTCGGGCTATATCATAGAAAAGATGTCAGCAAATTAAAGCCTTCTAGAGGAAAATCTTGACTTTTTGACTCCTCTGTCTTGTTAAATGCAGAAAACTTTCCACACAAAAAAAGGTTTGGTTAATTATGATTATGTCTTTATAAATTTGTATACACCAACAAACCCATTACTAATTATTTTGGAAAAAAAACTCTTTTAATGAGCTAAAATTATAACATCTTCAAATTAAATTAAAGACAATACGCTCTTATTTGTATATTTATGTACAACCTTAATTTATATTATCAATAAAAGGAGTGCTCCACGTGATTCTTTTGTCCTCTTTTGGTATGGGCCACAAGTTGAATAAAAAAGAAGTGGCTAGTTATCTTTAGGAGCTCGGTTACTATTTTGAACAGAGCTAAAAATTGCCACTTTCAAAGCAGCACAAACTGCACAAACACTGTTGAATTATCGAAAAAGTTACGTTCAGATCAGACACGCTAGCTAATCAAAGAAGTTTTGTAGAAGATGTACTTTTTTGAGTGAAGGTGAGATTTTACCTAAGACTGCCATTTCAGCAGCACATGTTTTGTCTCAATTGATGGTCATAAGCTAATAACTAATACTAATAGGAAACCTTATCAGCCAACTGTTGTTTAATAAAATAGGGCCATTAAGCTACAAAATAAGCTAACATGTTAGCATCGAGCAATTGTTTAATTTCTAATTTCCTTACCTCTACATGCATCATGACTCAGTTTACAAAAATCATTATCTTCATTAGTTTGGATACCCTTCCAAATTGCATAACCCCAGCTCAATTAAAAACTTAAAACTGAACCAAACATAATAACAAACTTGGGTATATCATTATTTTCTGTTTAGTAAACTCTTCCAATCCGAGTTTAAAATAAAGTTTCTTTAGTATGGTTTTGGACCCAAAAGTGGAGGTCAAAACCAAAATAATTTCAGTTTCAAGGTGACTAATTTAAATGTTCCATGGGTTATAAAAACATGACATCGAAAGTCATGCTATTTGATCTGGAAAATACCGGGAAGAGTGGCGTATCCTTAGGTACCTTGTTTTTCCATATATAGAATTCAACTTGTGAGATCTGCAAACGATAGTTCTGTTAATTCCAATTAGTAACTAAGCTAGGACTAGGTTTAGTTGCCAAGAATTATTCCACTAGATGCTCGATGTTCAGAAATTAAGATCAATTTGTGATGCACCCGGTGTGCTTATGTTGCTAAAATAACTTCTTTGGCACCGTGTGTTAGCAAAGAAAATTTTAATTATTTTCTATTAGAATTTGTACTTTTTATGTCGGATGGAATTCAAATATCTAAAAGTTAAAACAAAAACAACTTAAACATGTTCTCTAAATTTAATTTTAAAAAAAAATAGTTATAATTTTTAATTTTTTTCACAAATCAAACATTGTCAAACGAATTTTTTATTATTTTGAAGATTAAAAAACTGTTTTTAAAAATAATATTCAAACAGTGCCTAAAACTCAAATATTATTTTAATCACAAGTCTAATTTCAAAGTTGATTTCTGCATTGAGGTATGCAAACTCTTATATCACACGGCAAATTACGTCAGTTAATAATGTTTTTTTTTGTAAATTGTGATGCACTGACACATTAAAAAATTTGACGTGTCATGTTCGATACTTCTCGACACTCTAACACACGTTTCAAAGACTCAAAAAAGAATTTAAAAGTTGCATTGTGTTGCATTTTTAATTTTAATTATTATATTTGTTGGATTACGATTATCCTTTTATTGAGTTTAATATAAATATTTATGATATTTTATATTTCTTTGTAAAATTAATAGATATTATAATTTGGCTTCATTTTTTTAAAATTATAAAAATTAAATATATTATACACTATATAAATTAAAAATATTATTTAATATCAAAATATGTTCTAACGTGTCAAAATTTAATATTTTTTATAATTAACGTATCATAATATTATATCATATTCCGTGTTAATGTGAATAAACCATAGCCTGTAACCATATATCATATTCCCTGTTACCCTTTTTCGGGGTGCAGATGTTTTTTTTTTAATCCTTGTTATCCACAATAGTGTGTCCAAGGCATAACCGCATCCCTCTATATTGCGGATCTTTTTATTCTACCCTTATCTTTATATTTTGGCTCTGAATTTATGTGCTAAAAACTGTTTTAAAACTCGAATCGTTCATCGAACCGGTCAAGGTATTGAGTCACTGGTTCAATCAGGTTGAACCGGATTTACTGTTCACATATTAAAAATATATAAATATTACTTATATTAATAAAAATTCACATAAAAAAATTATCAATGAGCTTCAAAAAATAAAGTAATTTTCAATGATAGTAAATATTATATACTTCTAAGCTTCTAGTTCTAGACCATATCCTAATATTGGATTAAAATTGCAATATAAGTTAAATGCACCTTTTGTGCTTGACATGATACGGATAAATTAAATCACGATAACAAATAGTATGCATGAAATATACACTAAGAAAAAAGTGTCACCATTATCATAATAACAAATAGTATGCATAAAATATACACTAAAAAAAAAATGTCCACTGTTGAGATAAGATCATAAGACCATCAGTGTTTATCACCACTTAACTTCATGAGATCATTATAAGATGCAACTAAATTATATAAACGAACTGCACTAATCTAAAATATCTTATTATTTTCACCTTACTTTTAATCATATTCATCATAAAATATGAATATGATTTAATTCAAAAGTTCTTATCAATAACAAAAAAATTTACCAAAAAAAAAAAAGAATAACCGGTCTAACCTGGGTCAACCGGATCACCGGGTTTCGGCAGGGTCAACCGGTCCAATCCGAGTTGACTGCAGAAGTTAGACCGGGGAACCCACCGGGTCACCGAGTCTCGGGTCGACCCGACCAGTCCAAGCCGAGTTTTAAAACACTGGCTAAAAATACTCCGTCACTTAAAATGCTTTACTTACTACCACCAACTACAAATGTGATGTTTTTCATTCAGTTAAACTCTTGGGAATGAGTTTCTTTTCATGTAAACGAAGGTTCACATATAACCTATGAAGCATGGTTGATTGATATCCAAGTAATAAGTCTACGGAAGACTATCTTTCGCATGCCAAACAATGTATCAGGACAATATCTTTTTCCTTTTTTTTCCCCTTTGGCTATACAGTCAATGCCTTAGCATTGAGCTTGATATCAAGCTATTCCTCTGCTTCAATCTAGCTTGTCTGCAAGATATAATCATGGAGTATTTCTATTTCACACTTCAAAGTTCAAAGGGTGCATATTTCTGTGCTTGACCAAGTGGGTCTAAAGATGCGACTAGTACATATGTGGAGAGAAGACTTGCACAATTTTTTAATGATCAAAGGGCATCATGCCCTTCTAAATATAATCGTGGAGAATTTCACACTTCAGAGACCGCATCATTTTGCTGTTCTGTGCTTTGTAGCTATAGACGACTAAGTCGTTCCAACGATGCAACCAGCACATGAGAAGATGTTGATCATATTGACAGCGTAGATCATAATTTGAAATGGCAAAATATTTTGTATAGAATCAGTGTATACATTTATTTGGTGAGCTCAATGGCCCGAATAATCATAACCACTAACACTCACTCTACCTGCATATTTTCAGGAATGGTATGGCAGCATAACAATGTTATTACCTTCTTTTTTAGTTCAAAGGAGGTCTAAGAACGTAGAAACTGAAGTGGTGGTGAAGTGGATTCACTGGGTTTCAATCCAGCAATCAATCAGTCCCTAAACAGACTTAATGCCACCTACCCTAGGCTCTTCAATAAAAAATATGAGACAAATTAGGTTCACCGATAAGATTACTACCCCAAGCCCTCTGATCTATACTGCTTTTAACTTGCCACAAGTGTCAAAATAATCAACCTTTTCATTCTGAACATTAGCAGCTCATATCAGCTATTAAAGAAAATCTAGAGATGTTCCAAAAGGAAGAAGAAGCGCATTTTTTTTTTTTTGGGTGGGGGAGGCTGGTGTTAAAGGAGAATAAAAAAAAATTACTCAAAAAGGAGAAGAAAATGGTAGCAGCACCTTGTCCTATGCCTTGAATTCATCACAGCTGCACGCAATTGCAATTCAAGATGAGAAAAATCTTGGATAACTACTGAAAACAAACCAAGAAGATAAAAACACTCCCTTCCTTTCATCAAGTGCCATCAGACATGGAGTTAGATGTCCATAGATTATGTAATGTTTTCTTTCCGGATCTAGTGGCGCACAACCATTTCCTTGGGATCTCATGATCATCACTAGTTACACTTGGCACATGCCAACTACCGTTTTCTGATTCCTGCAATTATATTACCCAACAGCTTATTTATCTTCCATGGAAATATTTAGCGTGCAAGCGGAAGTAGACAACCCCCATACCCCTCAGAATGGGACAAAAATTTGAGCCCAATCCATTGAGTACGCAGGTGTGACTTCTATTTCAAAGCTAAACTAAAAGAATTGGGTTATCGACATATCATTTGCTTGGTGGAAACATGCTATTTTATATTCAATTGAACAAGAAAAGCAGTTGGGTTATCATCTCACCTGAATAACTATTGAATAACGGGGAGGCAAAATTAGGGAAGCTCCACGAGCTGAGGCTGATACTCGAACCTGCAAACCCCAAAAGGCATCATCAATCCTTTCACTATTGGCATCAAAACCCCAAATACCAAAGTCATTAGTAAACGACAAATGGCACATTAGTAATTCAGCAGCAGGGAGGCTAAAGTTCTTGACAACTGCAATGGCCTGTGATTCTAACATGAAGACATAACAAACTTTGGCGAACTTAGTGTCAGTAGAATTTATGGTTAGGAAAATGAGTCAGAAGCATGATAATATGTATTATCTATACAAGATTTTTGTGAGGATCTTAATAGTAGGATTCATAAGCTTATTCTAGATCAAGCCTCCTAATTCTTCCATATTAGATTACCCAGGATTATGGTTACGAATACATGGTTGCATAAGACTTTTGATAATTAAGTTGGGCACAACATGCAACGGTCCATTTGTAATAAAAAAAAAAATCCTCTATGATGTGGTTTTTGAGATCTCGCTGTGGCCTTGGGTAGCCAATATTCATGGATATAGAAGACTAGCAGTATTCAGAATAGCCTTATAACTAAGGCATCTTGATAGGGGGTTATACTGTATAGTGTATGGGAACTTCACTGATAGCTTAGAATACCTGGTGCTTTTCTTTCCATCTCGGAAAAAATCCAGAACCTAGTAATTGGAACAAATGGTCCCTCATCTCGTCATTTGTCAACAGTAAGCATTTACAACTAACAGCAGCATATAACCAGTACCTGTGATAAACAAAACAACATTTTAGTACAACTGAGTTGTTGGATAGATACAGATACAGATATATTGAAGAATATATATTCCTATCAACGATTGAAAAGTTGGAGTCGGCAACATGGATCAATCAACACCATTAGGCTCATTGGAAATACATAATAAGAAAAAAATTGAAATTAGGAAACTCAATCTAACATAAACATTATGGAAGTACTTCATTACCAGTCATCATTTGAACCTTGAGGTGTTGCATAAAGAGCGCCATTATTTTTCCAATTTTCTATAAGTCTCCTGTTATTTGGATTCTGAGCAGGACCACCAGTTACCCGACTTACATGCAAAATTATAAGTGGCAATCTATTCGAAGGGCTCATTTGACGTAATTGTTGAACAACAGAATTAAGCTACAACCAAAGGCAAAGAACCGTTAAGCAGTTGCTTTTGCAATATTCTAATAAATTTAACAATTTCACACTCACATGCGGAAAGCTAAAATTATGCACGTTGGCAAGGCCGACGTTGGCACCATCTACAACAGCGTCAAACGGGCCATGCTGTTCAAGCCACTTCTGCAAAGTTAAATTTCTATATCAGACTATCAGTCACTATCCCGTTACCAATCCATTTATATATAACCAAATTGAAGACAGAGACAAGAAAGTGTAGGTACTATAATATACAACCCCTGTCATAGGTAACATAAATTTATAATTGATAAGTTCTAAACAAAGCAGTGAAGACTGTTCTACCTGAAAATGATTAAAGTTTGCCTTAACTTCTCTTTGGCAAGCCAATTTAGATAATGAGGCAGCAAAGTTTTCGGTCTCTTTTGTATCAATATCAATGCTCACAAGCTTCTCACCACATGAGAGGCAAAGGCCATCCTCGTTCACATGAGTCTTCACCACCTTCCATTGTCCACTTCCAAGCCACCCTTGGCCATGCCATCCTCCACCTCCCCGCACAATCCCTTCTCTTACCTTGTTAACATCCCAGTTCTCCTTCCCAATTTTAGTTGCATTTTCAGAGTTAAACCAATCCTCTATCATTTTTAAAGTAGATTCAGACACCTGTCTCACCACAGCTCGCAAACGATGCAACATCTCATAGACCTTGTCTTCATTCCTTGCATTGACACTGACTTCCAAAATAGCAGCAAGCTCAGGCTCTTCAGCCGTAACGCCAGATTCAATCATGTCTGTATCGACTTCATAAGCCTTCTCAGCATCCCCCATCTTGCAAAATCCATACAAAGCAGGTCCATATGATCTCAGCTTGGGTGCAATGCCAACATTTTTCATTTGCTTCAGCAATTCAAAAGCCATCTCAGGATCTTCCTTTGCAGCAGCAAGCCTAGCAGCATTCGTAAATGTAGCTTCATTTGGCTCAACTTGGTCATTCAACATCTGCTGAAAGATCTCAAACCCCCTTTTCAGAGCTAAATCCGACAAGTTGGGTGACATAGAACACAGGTAGAGCAATTTGTTATAGTGATCAATATTGAGCATAACCCCGATTTTTTGTGACTCATCATAGAGATGAAGAGCTTCAACAACATCACCAGACTTTGAGCACTGATTCAGCTTGCGTTGTAGGACTCCCTGTGGAGATTCATTGGCAGCTTTTCTCCTCGCTTTGCTTGAAAGCTTAATAGCACTTGTTCCTTTCGAAAAGTCATTATCTCGTGATTGAGCTAAAGTGCTTGTGCTCATGCTCATGGAGGAGAAGCCACTAGTAGCAGCAGTTATTGCGTGTATTGGCCGTGGCCAGTGGGATTGCGTCGTAAAGATGGAGAAAAGAGGAGTGAATCTCGCCGTCACTCGCAGCATCACAATTCACCAATTGTTTGTAAAATTAAACCAACAAGATAAGAGAACAAACAACCTCAAATTCATAGAATCGAATGTAGTACTAATAGTTTAGTTCCTAGGTAAAAACAAACGCAGAAAAAAACAACATGGGGTGGAATCAAAGATGCACGCAACACCTTTCGAATAGTCAATCCGAGAATGTCCTTGTGTTCAAAACCCTATCCATCTCCCGCTTTATCACTTCCGCCATCCTCTCTCTCTCTCTCTCTCTCCATATCTGTCTGCCAATCTATTTATCTATATATGAAAAATAAATCTTTAAAATTTTAATTTTTTAAATAAGTTTTTTTTAAAAAAATAAAAATAATAATTATGTTTTTACAATGCTCATATGGTAACTAAATTTAGAGATCAATTGAAATTTTTATAATAATTATAAAGTTCAATTATAAATTTGAACTACAAGAATTTATTGAACTTTTCTCAAAAAAACATCCATAAATGACAAAGTGATGATAAACCCAAGTATGCATAAATTGTGATTTGGTTTTACACGAAAAAAAAAAAAATTATAGATCTAAACCCTACTTGATTCAAAATGAAAAATCTCGTGCTGCGTGAATATTGAGATAGAATATTGAGATAGAATATTGTTACTGTTAATTAATATTATTATCAATGTCATTACTAGTTTATTTTATCTTTAGATCGATTATGTTAATTCAACGGTTATATTTATTTTCACCTTTATATGATTATGATTCTCCATATTTAATACTTTTACATTAAATATGAAAATTCATAATCATACAAATGTGACAATAAATATAAAGTATTAAATATAAGGAGAAAAAAAATTAAAAAGTTAAATCAAAATCGTTAAATCAATATAATCGATGTAACGATAACAATAATAAAACAAACTGATAATTACATTCATACTAGCAATAGTAGGAGTATCCTATCTCCTAAATATTATTCTGAATTTGTCATTGCACTTTAGTTTGATTAGATAATGAATTTGATACTTACGCTGATTAAATAAATGTATATATTGCGAGGTAAAGTGTTATAGAACATATTTTTTTAGCTGCGCATGATTCTTACCCTTTCAATTTAGAATGCGTGAGAATAGGAATTTATGAAAGTTCTAAGTTATGCACATATCATATGTTTGAAAGGTAACAAATAAGACATTGGATCCTATTTGATTTTTGAGGCAAATCAAATATAGAATAAGCAAATGGTGCAATTTTTATGTATAAGGTTTGAAAAAAAAAAACATTGAATGGACAATTTTTTTAATATATATATCTTTATAGATTTTATTTGTTCAACTAATAGAATTTTTACAGATATGGAGAACTTATAAACAGATTTGAACTACAGATTAAGAAGTTGAGGTCTACAAGAGGCCATGTCAATTGCCAAGCAAGACATTTGAACCCAGAGTTGATCTAAATGCCGAGCATAACTCTAGTACCCTACTTTTCCTTTTTCTTTCTTTTTCTGGGTATGTTACCCAAGTTTGTCGTCAAGCATTTTCAGTGACAGCTAGTTAAGTTTAGAAGACTTTAGAAGCAACTCCTAAATCCTTATTCCACATAGGAGAAAGTCAGGCAATGATCAAGAAGACGTCAATCATTCTACCTGCATATTTTCAGGAAAAGGCATTGAAGCGCAGCAATGATAGTATCCATTTTCATCAAATGAAAATCTCTGCGAAAGATGAGCTTCACGAATAAGATACTGTCCCCAGTCCTCTGATCCATACTGCTGGAATATGCCCCGTGCATCAAAAGAATCAAACTTTCTTGTCCACTTTGCCCTGAACACCAGTAGATTATATCAGCTATTTAAACTGAAAATTAATCTAATCAAGTTTCAAAAAGCAAGGGAAATTGTTGGGCGCCAAAACTAAGTAGTACTAAAACAAATGAAACAAAAAGGGTAGCAGCACCTTTTCCTATGCCTTGAATTCATCACAGTAGCGTGCAACTGCAAAACAAGAGAAAAACATTGATGACCATTGAAAATTACCAAGATTACAAACAAAATGCACAGCAGGAGGAGAGACAGATAATGGCATGATTCTGGTGGTAAAGTTTCCTAGCAGGGCCTCAAAGAAGAGTACAGTCATTTGGCAAACATTAATAATTTAACACTGGAAAGAGGAAATGATTATTTTGCTAGAAATAATGCATAAATAACATTTACAACAAGGGAATTTGTCCAGAAATATACAAATGCTATTATGATTCAAGTCAAAACATGACTAACACTGCATTAGAATAAATCTTAGACATTCTGAGTGAACATAAAGAAATTATAGAAAACCAATATCTAATAAATAGCAAGACTAGTCCAGTAAAAATGGCCCTAAACCCAAGTAAACCTATTGAATGTAGGTTACAACATTTTCCTGTTATTATTTAACCAAAAGAAGCAAATAGATAAAATGAATCCACTAAATTCGATTTACCTTCAGGCTATGTTTGGCATCATCCTCTAAGACAAGTCCAGCTTCAACATATGCATCAATTATGACTTCTATAAAAGCTCAGAAAACTCAAACAATTCTTTGAGAGCAATGTAAAATCAAAACCAGGTACGATCATTGATCCATAATTATGTCTAATAAATAGAGAAATAAAACCCACAAAAGAGCAACATATGTGGATACGACAGGCACGTAGAAGACGGCCCTCACTGCCAATTTCTTCCACAGGAGCATACAGAACACGGGCTTTTGCTATAGAACCTTTCATGCATTCCTGCAGGATTAAACATATGTTTCTCGGTTTAAAGTTATAAAACAAATCGCATAAAAGTCAAATTTGGTGGTAAAAGAAAACAAGTTTCTATCCGACACACACAGAGCTATAGGAAATCTTTCAATGAAAGCCTCAGTTTACATGAGTATTAAGATTAACATCTCATGATGCAATGCTAACTTTTCATGAACATTTTATTTACGAGCTTGCAAAGGGAAAGCTTTCAAATTGTTAATATATTATATAACTTTAAATGCAACAAAAGACAACATGCAGATAATCAGAGCGTAGGAATTCTTTTGGATATTGTATCTGTAAAATGGAGCTCAAAATAGACTCTTACCAGTCCCTTTACTTGTATAGAGACAGGCCGATTATCCAACGCTTCCATAACTTTTGAGGAGATACTCTGCAAGGTTACAAACATAAATACAAACAAAGAATCTACTTCATATACTATATTATTATGTTAAATTTAATAAATTTTACCTGCAAGACCTCAGCAGCTGTCTTTACACGGTCTTTATTCCACAACTTAAGCATGAGTACGGTAAGGTGAAACGTTTTAGGCTTGATGAATATAGATTTTTCAATTCCCAAGTCTGCAAAAGTGCAACATAAATCAGTGAAATTCATATTGAAGAAGATAGATCATAGAAGAATGAAGAAGATTTAAACAGAATAAATTGTAATCTGAAGTAAAGCAAAAACATTTAATCCTTGTTGAATTTCTATGGCAAAGTAAACTCATAATCTATGAAAGTGAATGGTTACCGGGTAATAACATGTCTTAAGAATATAAATATAACCATAGCATACATAAATGATTAACTAGAAATCAGGATTCAGGCTCCACAAAGTAGAAGACAGTTAACAGTAAATGTAACAAAACACGTATCAAGACATACTTAAGAATATTTATTCTGCTAAGTTGATTACACAATGAAGATAATTGCACAATCCCTTTATTCAAATTCCTTAAGCAATAAGCATCTGAAACATAGCAACACAGATTATTTTCATACCAGATGAAGCTGAAGACTTGGATGCTTTAGGTGCATAAGTGACAAGTGGTATGTTAGTAAGATTAACTTTAACTGATTCACTGCCGTCATCAACTTTAAGTTCAACTGCAACATCAGCATTTTCCTTTGACAGTTGATCCACTTCTTTTTTGTCAGTAGTATCCTCATCGGATTCAGTGTCAAGATTCTCATCCATGCAAGAATCACCATTTCCCAAAATAGAGTGTTGAAAATTGATGAGTTTGTTAACTAAATCAGGATGGATGGCTAACGGAAGGGATATGAAGTGTGAATAATCAAGATTTCGGCTCCTAACTGTCTGTTATGAAAAACAAGGAAATATGTGACTTCAAAGTAACATCAAGTCACCACCACTGACATAATACACTTTTAAAGAAACGAATTGGAAAAATGAGTTAAATATAGCCACAGATCTTTTGAGATTGAGAGACTGCACGAACGGGGAACTGACCTCATCTATTATAGCCTGTATCTTCTCTGAAGCTGAAGTCACGCTATCAATCGAACTGCCTTCTATGGCTGCATAAGACAATTATACCAATCATTCAGATATTGGATTTTATTGTCCACTCTTATAAGAGTTATAATGATGTAGAGGAGATCCCACTCCAAAAAACCAGGTTGTTAAGAGGGAATGGTAGTTCTGAATCTCACGCTCTGCCAATACAAGGCTCATACTTCTGTGTCACATAATTATGTTCTTGCCGTTCGATGGAATTGAGCTTTTGGTTATATAAAATTAACAAACACAACTTGAACCAACAACCCATAACATCATTATGAGTCATAACACATTCAATGTACTCTTTTAAATGTAAGAGAATTATATTCATGTCAAATCAGCTGCCACTTAATTAAATATCTCAAAGTATAATAATAATCAAAGTTAAAACAAAACCACAATAGAAAATAACTATTTAAAAGCATACCCATGCAAGATAGAGAGTGAATATGGTGAAGCCAAAAACTTACTAACAAATTCCTCTTCTTTTGAAGAAGGTAATATTATCTTAACCCCCATCTCCTCTTCTATCATTTTCTGCGTGGAACCCCTGAAGCAGTATTAAGTATATGTAATAAGTGTATAATCTAATTAAAATATCATAATCATATGCACAATATTCTACCCCTTCCCTCTGATGATAACAATAGCAACAAGATTTGTATAATTGTATCCCATATGGCATTGGCAACGTTAATCACAAATCAAAACTATTTACAATTCCTAATATGGATTACTATTTTCCTTTTCAGCTTATGCTATCTCAGGTCACACTTTTTTCTAGCCCTTTTATAACCATGAACAAATTATTTTTCTCTATCACTTTCTCTCATGTCATATTTAGCCTCCCATTCATCTATACTTTGTCTACTTCAAGTTGGCTAAGCAATGTCGATATCAATGCCAAACAGAAATAAAAAAAAAAAAATAGCTTTACCCTTTTCCTTTAATAAATCGAAATAGAGAAGCACCAGCCTACACAACAAACACAAAATGAAAACAGAGATGTAAGAGCTTCAGCTTTTGACAGTTCAATGCATAATCAAAAAAGAGAACCTAATTGAAGTATAAGGCTTTTCTACTTTTTATTTTAAAAAATAAAGATGAACTACAAATCAAAACCCAGTAGGCAAATAGATAGAACAATCAAATTTTTCTGAAAAAACAAGTGATATCATTTCTTTCCACTGTAAAATAGTGAAAGGGGGAAGGAAAACATCGGACAATAAACAATGAAAAGTAACGGAAGAGTCAGAAAAAAACAAGGACAAAACAAATCTAGTGCTATAGTAACCTTTAATGTAAATTGAACAACCAACAATTCAGCAACCCAAACATAATGTAAAAGGACCAAACAAAAGATATATATGGTAATCACTAGCACATAAAAGGACAAAATGAACAAATATTGTTGGCAACTTCATAAATATAAACTACCAATTCAAGAAAATAAAAAAAAAAAGTGGAAATTTATAATCTCGCCTTCACAGAAATCGAATGCTTTTCAATGGAGAGAGATGAATCTCCTTCTAGCACTTTGTTCTCAACATTATCCTGCAATAGGCTGGAACTGGTCACTGATTCAGTAATTTCATACATTGGTTCAGCAGTTACCTTCATGAGGTGATCATTTGAAATAGTTCTAGATGTGCTACAAACCCCTTCTTGAACTTTGCCTCCATCATCTGACTCAATTGTTGCATCCTTTATCAAGCTTTCTGCAAAACCACATCATTTAACATGGATTACCCTACCCCGGCCTCTTTCCTCCTAAGAAGTTAAAGAAGTATTATACTTTTTGAAAACATGCTACTCAATGGCATCCTATGCTTGTTAGTTACCTTTACAAAACAGAAAATATATACAATACCGACATTCTCATCTGGTATAGGAACTATACCATAAACTAAGATCAGATAAAAGTGATTAATATATCTGTTTTACTACATTCCAAAGAATACCACCCTTAGGTCATGTAAAAGAAATCATAAATATCATAAGCATAGCACAATGTCATTGGTACTACCAGGAGTTGATTGGGCGAAAAAAAAGACAAACCTTCACAAGAACTGGCATTAGTGGCAACTGGTCTCCATATAGAATTCATGATTTTTTGTTTCTTGCTACTGTCTTCAATGCATACTTTCTTCTTCCTACCACTCATCATAAAATCACAGCTTAAACAATGATAAGTGCTATGTCCCTGTTTCAAGAGTGGCAAGATTTCAAGCTGAGAAAGGAGTTCAAAACTCTTAAACAACAACATAACTAACGAAAAGCAGTGATTACAAAAGGAATTAAGAAAAGTGGAAAATAAAAGAATCACAGTAGTGGAAGGTGGGAACCTGAAAGTAATAATGTGTAGGCCTTGATGCAACATATGTATTGGTAAATTTGAGAACTCGGTCGACTCTGAAAAGCAAAAGCGCATCAAATCACATCATTAATAGTTCAAAATTTGGCGCAATTTTAGATGCAAGCTAAGCAATTAATTCGAAGAACACCAGAATTAAAATGAATAGAATGGAGTCTCATAAGATAATTTGAACTATATAACAGTTTTGAGATTACAGGCCCTAAGATTGAGAAATCAAACTTGTTGTTTTACAAACCTGAATATAGACCTGCAACCTATCATTCCAAACGATGATACAGATACTATCCACTGAGAGAGCAAGACCCGTTAGGTAACTTTTAATTTTTATTTTATTTTTATTTTTTCTTGGTGGCTGGGTGCAAAAGCACAAATTAATTCAATTTTTTTATTAAAAATTCAATTTCAATCCAGGCCAGAATCAATTTGAATACTGTATAAAAATTTAAACCTTCTCATTCATTTTAATCTTATTTCAATCCATATTATTATTTTTTTCATTTTATGTTGATGTGTCATGTGTGTGTGTGTAAAATACAAAGCAGTAACACGTACTTGGTACTAATAATTAGGTCAAAGTATTAGTGTAGTACTATTGGTGCAAGCCCAAGCCCACTAATATAAAGAGTATGAATGATGAGATAATAGCAAATTTGACATAACAGTGACCAAACTCCAAAGTGTCACTGTTTTATAAATTTTTTATCCAAATATCACTTTTTTTTTTTTAAAAAAATATCACATTTTTTATTATATTGTCACGCGTGGTAGCGAATTACGTTTGCCAATAATATTGTGACACGTGGTCACATTGTGTATCAAATTCACTACCACTAGTAACGAACTTTGTCCAGTCAGTTTTTTTCTGTAAAAATGTGTCACATGTCACGAAATCATTGGCGAGCGTGATTCGCTATCACTTATAATGAATTACGTCACGTGACAGTATGGTAAAAAGTATTATTCGCGTGTTATTTGAATAAAAATTTTGCCAAACAATGTTCCAAATTTGACACCGTCCATACCTCTTGCTCTGGTTGATGATTTATTTGGAGACTTTATTGACTCTGGTGTAGCTAGTAATGAACTGAAAAATGATGATGACACCTTAGCTGATGTATCATTCCATACAAGTGAGAACGGAGAAAATACGGATGATATATTGTCAGGGACATCATGTGAGTCACAGTCTGGGGCATAGATGTGTAGAACCCAAATTTGTTTAGTAAAGTTTTGCAGCTTGAGTGGAATTCAATCATTTTGAAGTTTGATGAAGTGGATTATTTATTATGTTGTCCTTAGAATACTTTGTCTAGCTTTTGGTTGATTCACTTGAAGACGTTGTTTCATACTTGTATGTGGGAAGAGTGGAAGCCCAATGGTTCAAACTAAAGGCTGGACGCATTCCCATCTTTCTCAGATTTTCTTTAATTAAATATTTTCAATCCCTTTCGGCAAATATTTATTTAATTTTTAAAATAAAAAATGAAATATTTTATATAAAAGAATAATAATATTATGGTGTGAGTGTTGGTAAAATTGTATTGACAAAAGAAGTTTTATTTTTAATTAGGGTTTCAAAAATATTATGTGTGTATTTTTGGCCGTCCTGTTTATGACATGGTATTACCTTCGTACTATTTTTATATATCAATTTGAAAAGAATAATTCAGAGAAGAAAGTGCGAAACCTAAGTGGTTGAAGAATAAATCTTTACTGCTACGATAGAATCAAAGATTAAGCAATATTATATTATCTTTTTAGCTATCATTTAATTTTCCTTATTTTTAGATGACATAATATTTTTTGTCCACATATCACAAAATAAATAACAATAGTACTGAATATTCAGTGTTACCGTAGCACTGAAACTTTATTCGTAGAGAGCTTTTGTAGTTTAGGTAAAGTAAAAGTTGAGATTTTTTAATCACTCAAATAAATATTTATGTGATTCTCGAGTGAAAAAGTTTGTATATATATCATTACTCTACTCGTTTAACTTGGAAGGTATTAATCCCAGAATTATGGGCCGGTTTTGAAGTGTCACGTCATGGCAACTTGGATAGGGATGCCTTCTAAAAAAATCCATAGCAAGAGCATTGGAAGTGGAATGCTTTTATCTTTATTTTTTTGGATGAACAAGGAAAGAAGGAATGCTTTTGCCTTATAAAGGACGATTAAGACACTAACGGAATATTAGACTCCCTAATCCTAGTGTGCTCATGGTAGTGACGTTTCATCCTCCTTTCTTAAAAAGAATGCTTAATTTTTCTTCCATATTAATTAGCATCCGAAGTCCTTGTCCAAAAAATTCAAAATAAGAGAAAGAAACGAAAGGAAAAGAAGAACAGAGGCTAGTGGTATCTGTAGACGTTGTCCGTGCCTCGCGGAAGACAACAACAAGTTACGAATTTCTGTAAATTAGTGGGGAATGGTGCTTCGACAAAGCAACACATAAGATGACAACAACAGAGCTGAGATGTTGACTTATTAGACTGAGCCTCAAATGTTTATAATAAGCATAGTTAATATTTAGGATTTAACAGTTTTTCCTGTTTAAGTTAAGGGATGAAATTATTTTTTACAAATCAGAACGTTGTCATGATAAAAATATTTTGAAAAAATTTATATTATAAGAGAAAAATAAAATTTCCAAAATATATTATATTTTTTTCCATACCTAAAAAACAATTAATACAAATACAACACCTGTGTGGGGCCTTCTCTAGCAATGTGCGATCCATTCCTCCACCGAGTCTCTTTGTCCAAATAAGTCTTTCCAAAGAAAAAGTAAAATTATCAATAAAGCCCAGTACAGTTGGTAGATAATTGAGTTTCTTAAGCATGTTGATAAGGGTTCGTTTTTTGGCCGTGCATATGAAAAAGACTTTGTTAGAAGAGATTTATTCACTTAATGTGATCTTCCACCTCGAAAGAATTAATCTTAAACTGTCGGCGGAAGGATACCTGAAAAATAAAAAATAAAAATTATAAAGTTTCCAAATAAGTCTCTTTATGCATTTTTTTTTTTTACCGCGTGACGTCTACTAATCAAAAAGTTTCCTTTATTTCTTCTTTTCTTTTTTTCCATTGTAATGCTAAACATAAACATTGTGAAATATATTATGTGAAATGTTATCGACGTGTTTTTTTTTTACATATTATTAATTATTTGATAAATTTTACGTGAATTTGTCTTATACAATATATATATATATATATATATATTTTAATTAAAATTGATATGAAAAGTGAAAACCTTATGAGTCAAATTACAAAATACCGTATTAAAAGATTATTAGAAATAATATGAATATATCAGTCCTCAAAAATAGAGAAAAGTTCAAAAATTCTGAAAAAGATTTTATTTTGAATTACTTATCTCCTTATAGTTTTTTAATTATTACCCTCTTATGATTTTTTTATTTAAACTCATCATTAATATTGTTACAAACTTAATTAATATGTTTATTTTAAGAAGAAAATAGACTGATAATAAAAAGGTAAAAAGAATATCAAATATGTTGAAAATAAGGATGGCAATTCAGGTTAACACGACACAACATGAATTTAAAAACAGTATGACCTGCTTATTTTGCTGGTTGAAACTACTTGACATGAATAATCTATCAACCTCAAAGTATGTCACTTATTATTTAAAGTAACACAACACAGTATGATATAAATAACCTATCAACCTCAAAATTTGTCGCTTATTATGACGATTGACAGACACAACATAATACGATATCACACAAATAATCAGTAAAAAAATTAACACGTATCATTTTTGTGTTTACATTTACAGGTTGACAAGTATTTTTCATGTCAGATTTTGCTAAAATGAACACAATAAAAATTTAAAAATGGGACAACTAAAATACAAAAATTTTGTGTCACTGTCAAAATTTATCACCTCTAGTTAAAAACTTACGATGCTTACATAAAAGATTAAAAGTAAAAAAAAAAGAGAAGAAAAAATATTAAATATGTCTAAATCAAAAAGAAGAAAATAGATTGAGAACAAAAAAAAAAAGAGAAAATATTGGAAACTTACAAAAAAAAAAAGTAAAGAAATTAGTTGTAAGTTCTTAACATATTTAGTCCTTTTTTTTTGTCATTTGTATATTTTCTTCTTCTGAAAATATAAAATAGGCAAATTAATTAAATTTTATAATAATTTTAAAGATGAGTTTAGATGAAAAAAACTATAAGAATAAATAATTAAAAAAAAACTTAGGAATTAGTGATTTAAAGCAAAATCACATGAATTTATCTTGAACTTTTCAAAACAAAAAAACAAAAAATGATATGTTAAAAGAAGGCGTTGATATTACATGTAACGCATTATTGGTAGGTAGATTAAGGGTCGCTATATACTCCTGTATGGGAGGGGAGAACTTATCGTTCGCTACAAAAAGCCTAACCATATACTCTGTTTCTGCTCAACAATCAATCCTCTTATGATAATATGATATCTCTCCCTACATACTCCCTCCTTATCATGAGCTACAGCTACCCCTAGAAACATTCTTATTTCGATTCTAAGTTGTTACAAACAATGACACAAACAAGTTGTTACGTAACTGCTACCAGCAACTCCTCAAACTCTTCAAAACCCCACAAAACAGAGACCAAAAAACAGAGCAAAACCAAGAGAACCAGAGAGTGCAGCAAGCACCCGGTTTACCACGGGGTGAGAATGCGGAACTGGGGCAAATGGGTGTCAGAAATTCGCGAGCCACGCAAGAAATCACGCATCTGGCTTGGCACTTTTTCCACTCCTGAAATGGCAGCACGAGCACACGATGTTGCAGCTTTGAGCATTAAGGGACACTCTGCGATTCTGAACTTCCCAAAGATAGCTGAGATGCTCCCTAGACCCCTCACGCTTACCCCACGTGACATCCAAGCCGCGGCTGCTGAAGCCGCCGCCATGGTGGAATTCGACCCTCCCACATTAGAAGAAGGGTCAGAGTCTTCAGAGCTGAGCGAGATTGTTGAACTACCTAACATAGAAGAGAGCTTCGACTCGGTGAACTCGAGAACTGAGTTCATATTTTCTGAGATGATGTTTGGGGAACAGAGTTTTATTATAGACTGTGAGTGTGGGATTCCAGTTTGGGATTTATGATTACGAATGTGATTCACCAATTTCATATTTGGTTCAGTTTAGTTTTTGAAGTTTAGTCATTTCAATTTTTTCAAAGGATAAACTAAACTAAACTGATTATTCTCACTTTTGTTATCGTCAATGGCTCTTTACTATTTTTTATCTCCCTCAAGTTCCATCCCTTTGTAAAAATTTATTATACTACCCATATTTGTATTGGATATTTTTGGAAATATATACCGTAAATATTAAAGTTATTTTTTTAATAAAAAAATATTTTTTTTCTTTTCTTTTCTTATAAATTATTGACTGACGTGAAGAAAAAAAAATGTAATATTTATATTATCTATTCCCGAGAATACATAATATAAATATGACCATTGCATTGAACAGTCTAAGTGCAACGATGGCACTTAGAGTAAATCGAACCGACCCGGTCGGGTCGACTCAGAAACCAATAAATTGGTCCGGTTGAAGCAACGGACTGGCCATGCATCAGAACCGGTATGACCCGGTGTGACCGTCGATTTTCATGAAAGAAAATCGGTGACCTGGTCGGTTAACCGGTGATCCGGCTCAGTCCAAAAAAAAAAATCAAATTTTTTTTTTCAAAAAATTCATAATGGACATATTTGAATATTCTTTTGCTTATTGACTTACATAAGGTATGTACCTACAACACTACTATTATCTCAATTATGCACTATACACAAAAATTTGATTTGATTTCAAGTTAAAAATGACGTTTACTGAACATGAAACTCTGTATCACGATCATTATATTTGTGTTTGATCCTTTATTGAATAATAATATGTGATTTATTATTTTCATATTTTCATATTTTTTTTAGATATTTGAGTTTTTTATAATTAGGTTCCAATCAATGGAAATAAGTTATCTCTGGTGAGCCGAAAACGATATTATTTTAGGGAGAACATCAAGGTGTTTTGTAATTATAATATATTATAGAGTTATATTAGTCTTTATCCTTATAATTTTTTAATTTTATAATCCTAAAACGACGTTATTTTGAGCTCACTAGAGATAAATTTATCTACGGTGACTGAAGAAATATTTTTTCTTTTATAATTTTTTAATATAAATTATAAAATTATATATAATTACCGGATCATACGGTTGAATTAGTGATCTATTGGTTAAGCAAGTGACCAGTACTTCAACTGAATTAATAACTGGACCGATTTTAATAATATTAGACGATGGTACCAAAAATGCTTTCCTTCCCATTCTACTCCTTTGTCAGTTTACATAACTTTTTTTTTTTTTTTTTTGTAATAACTACATAACTTTTTATATTACAAGTTTAACTTCTATAAAAAAAAAATTATTAGATAGAGGGTGGTTATACTTATTGTTAAAAAAATTTACAACTCTTGCAATTAAATCAATTACCATTGATTTCTGTTAATCTAATGATTATAATTTATTAAAAATTAATAAATAATTAATAAGTGTACACTATAAATTATAACTGTTAAATTGACAGAAATCAACAGTAATTAATATAATAGTAAAAATTTATAAAAAAAATTAGTAGTAAATATAACATCTCTCCATTAGATAATTGCTATTTCACTTGCAATTTTTTTTCTTGGTCGCCTGAAAATTTTAAAAAACTTTTATAAAAAGGTTTACTTTTATGTGCAATAGAAAAAGTATACTTTTAGGATAAAAAAAAAAAAGTATACTTTTAAATAAAGTGATAAGTGCTAACTAAAATACAAATTGTTGTTTACGCGTGGTTCATGGCAATTTGATACTTGACATTGCTTGTATATGATTCGTTTCTTATTATATAAGGTTGTCCAAACTTGATATCTGTCTCATTTTAAATAGAGTTTAAATTGGATGTACTTTTAATATAAAGCTTTTTATATTATTATTTTTAATTTATAATTATATAATAAATTAATAATACAATTATTTTTTTGGTAAACAATTAATAATACAATTTAAAATTATTATAAAGTGCGTATAGTAATGTACTTTTAATAGTTATTTTATGTATGATTTGAATACTATAAAAAAATTAATAACAATGTACTAAATTAACTCTTTATACATAAAAAGTATTTAAGTAGCTTTTTTTTATTTTCAATTAAGAGATCAAAATATATATTTTCCCTCTATATATGTGATGATTATTTTTAATTTAATTTTTATGCGTAAATTTATTTATAGTTTGGTTCTCATCATTTGTTTGTTACTGTTATAATATAGTATGTCAGAGTTATAACACAATGAAGTTGAAATATTATTTGTTTATAAAAAAAAGTTGAAATATTAAATTAAAAATAAGTATTATATAAATTATAATAAAATTTGTCACCGTTAAACTATAAATAAGTGGTTAAATTTTTTATAAAACGTGATCATGTTAAACAAAATAAAAGAGGATCGTTTCCAAGTTTCAATTTCTATTAAATGCTAACTCAACTATATATCTATAATGTTATATATATATATATATATATATATATATATATATATAAATATATAAGCGTATAACTATAATGTTTCGTTGTAAAACGTGGGAAATGAAATGATAAAAGATGAAATAAACAAGGCACATTAATTTTGAATAACAGGACAGATGGATATTGTGTATCAAAGAACAACCCAATATAGACCTCACAGGTCAATGTCTGAGACTGAAACTACAGTTTCAAAAAGGGCTTTGGTTTCGTAGTGTTGCAATAACTACTTTTTTTCCCTGCAAAACAAAACGACAACATAAATAATAATAAAAAATGGGTTTAATTGTTATCAAAAAAAAAAATTGGGTTTAATAAGAGTTATGTTGTAGGAAAAGTGATTGTGTTATGTTATAGAGATTCGTTTTGCGTGCCAGAGTTTTTTTTTTTTTTTTTTGATTTCAAAAATTGTGGGTCCCACAAAATGTTGTGTGTGTAGGAAAATTGTTGTGGTCATGTTAAATTATAGATACAAAACCCATAAAAAATTTGAAACAAACACTGTATTCAATAATTATCTTTTTTCTGTAGCTTTGCATGATAAGGAAATTTTTTCCTGTTAAATGATTGTTATTTATCCCTTTAAAAAATGGGGCGTAATTTTCACAGGGAGCAAACACGTTTTGAATAACGAGACAGATGCATAATGTGCATTAATGAAAGCACAATATAAACCTCACGTCAATATCAGACAAAAAAAAAATACAAACTCAATAATCGGGTGTAATTTTAATCAGCAACAAAAGAATATTTTCAATCGATTCCTCGTAGAGTCGTAGTTGTAACTTTACCAGGGTGAAGAAATTCAAACTCAAAACTAAATTAATAGACCGGTTCAGATTTCAAATACATGTTAGTATTTACCAGAAAAAAATATAATACATATTTATATTTGCATTATTTTATATTAATATAATTTATTATTTGATTATAATAAATCCCATACGTATTTTTTTGTACCTAATACGAGGCATTTTTTAAGATTTTCCAAAAACTGAAAGAGGTAATCATATTTACCTACGTTTGGTACAAGTTTTTTAAAATTTTCCCAAAAATCTAATTTTCCCAGGCATTTGGTATGAGAGATATTTTTTTTAACTGGAAAAAAAAATAGTTGAGGATTTGATAAAAAAAATTTTTATCCTGGATAAGTTACGAAAAAGTGTTTGGTTGGCCAAAATTTTGTCGAAAAAGTTGGCTTCATTTTAATGATGTTATGTTTGGTTAATGATAAAATATTGATGAGATACTTATTTGACTCAACATATTATATTCAGAATCTAAGACCCTAGGCAATAAAAAAAACCAAAGAATCAATGGTATAATTATTTGCCTTTGTGTAGTTGAAAAGGAAAATACCCGAAAAAATTATTTGCTGAGATTTTTTTCTCGATACCCATACCAAACATGATTATTAAATATTTCCCACCACATTTTCCCATCATTTTATACCAAATATCCATAACAAACACCCCCTAAATTTTTTTGGAAATATCATCTAGGAATACCATCCAAGGGTGGTATTTTAGGATTTCTATGGCAAAAGAAAATTTAATACAACTAAACATAACATTAAGAAAATTAACCCAATATTTCCGAGAATATTTTAATCTACCAAACACATTTTTGCTAACATACCAAACACATTTTTGCTAACATTTTCAGAAAACTCATCTCCCTATCATATTCCTAAAAATTGTAATTTCTGGATAAAAAAATTTCTTCTCTGTATACTCTGCGCTAAACTTTATTCAGCAAGAAAGCAATTCGGAGCGGGAGATTGCTAGTCCTACTAATATTTCTCTTCGGATGGGAAGGTAAAATTCGTTTTCAAGTCCTTTAATTACAATTTTATTAAGCTATATAACATTAACGATACAGGCAGTTGTCATTAATTAGTTAATAACGAGCTGTGTTAGGGAGAGGATTAAGAATTTATTTCTTTTAAGGTGTGTTGGAGAGTTTAGAGGGAAAATGAAGGAAAGAGATTCAAGGAGAAGAAAAAATGAGAGGTATTATCTTTCTCATTTAGGAGTTAAAAATACAATAAGAGAAAAAATAGAGAATTAATGAGATATTTTTACAATTTTACAATTTTTTTAAAAAGCTAATATAATTATTGTATTTTACAAATTAAATTAAATTTATAATTTCTAAAATAGTTATGTAATTTTCACATTTAAAAAAGGGAAAACTTCAACAACAAAAAAATATCCTATAAATTTCCTCTAGAATCACTTACCCCTTCTCCAAAATTTTGAACCATTTACGTTTTTATTTAAAATTTCTTTATCATTTACACTCCTAACTTTATCTATTGTTGGATGAGAAATATTTTTTAGAAAAAAAATAGACACAATATTTTATAAAAAATTTCTCATGATATAATATTCCCATATTTTTTTTTTTAAGAAATTGAGATAAGACTCAAATATTATGAAATTATGAAATTTGCGAGAAATCCGATAATATTCTCGAGGGCATAGCTTTTGTTGCTACTCAAAATCTTATCTTGCAAGTTGGGAACAACTTACTTACTCTTTCTCGAACTTTTTCATCCATGATTAAACAGATTATTGTTAGGCATGTAGTATTTTTGGATAACGAGAGATTATATGCTGTTATATTCTAGTGGGAGTCTTGAAAAATTAAATTTTCACAAATTTAAGGCATGTTTGATTGTGTTATGGTGTTTTTATTCTTAAAAATTTTTGGAAAATAATTATGGAAACAGTTGTTTCATATGTTTTTTTTGTTGTTGTGAAAGTTAAAAATCAAAACATAAAACAAAATCAACTCAAACATGTTCTCTAAATTTGACTCTGAAAACAAAAAAAATAATTATAGTTTTTAATTTTTTTAGAGTAAATACTATTTTCGGTCCTCGACAAATTTTACGATGCTCGCTTTAGTCCTTAGCAAATAAAAAGGCTATTTGTGGTCCTTAAGAAATTCAAAGTGGACTCATTTTAGTCCTTTTGAGGGACTAATGTGAGTCTTTTTTGAATTTAGGAGGGACCGCGATTTCAACTAAATGGGTGCATTTTGAATTTCTTACGGACCACGAATAGCCTTTTTATTTGCTAGGGACTAAAGCGATAATCGTGAAATTTGCTGAGGACCAAAAATAGTATTTACTCTTTTTTTATATACAAAACATGTCTTATCAAACAAGTTTTTTTTGTTTTAAAATCAAAAAACTATTTTTTAAAACTGATTTCAAACAAGTCCTTAGTTTTTCAAGTGGATATTGACTCAAGAAAATCGACCTCGAGCTATGAGTTTTTTTTCCACTAAACTAAGATAGCATTAGAGGCGGATCTTATAGACCCAGTTACTAAGAATTTTTCTGAACTTGTGTTCGAGAGACATGTTACTTCTTCGGGTATTAGGAGAGTCCCATACTTGCATTAAGCGAGTGAGAGATATTGTGTTCATTCTGCTCTTAGAGTAAAACAATGAAACAATGTAATCATTTTTTCTAAATTTTACAAATGAGATATTATTCTTTGTTTAGTGAACATAATTTTCAAACATTAAGGTCCGGATCAATTGTGGAGTATATGACCATTTGGATACGTTCATAAAGGACATGATCATAGGTTCTCACGATTGATGAATTGGTTCACAACTGTTAAATAAAGTTGGATGCTTTATTTATGCTGCAGTATTTTATGAAATGATTTTGTTCGAATCATAGTAAAATATTGGTGTGAATTAATATTCACATTGTAAGGACCAAGGAGAGTTTGATTATGATTGTTTTTCTGTCATAAGGTATCAAATCTCCAGTTAACTATAATTATGTGATTGCTCTTAATCCCGAGTTTATTATAAATAGGTAATTAAATAGTCTTCATTCTTTAATCTACCAACAGGTGATGACCAATCTATTGACAACCAATAACTCGGTATTTTGGGAGTGAAATTATTTGATTATTGGTATTTATAATATAAACAACATGGAATTTGTAGGATATGTCTCCTTCATATGTTTTGGTAGTTGAATATTGAAGACACTGGACAATCATGTAATCCATTAGAGAAACTATCATAGTTAATGAAATAAATAACTAAATAAGTAACAGAAAGTTCATCAGTCAATTATCGACATTCTACAAAGGGGCAATGTATATTCATGTTATATGTGTTATTAATCTTGGAGTTCAAGTTCGGGTTTTATATGTAATGTATAGTCATTCGTTGAATATCAAGAGCCTTGATTAATAACAGCTGGTAGATCTCGAATATAGATCACGATAAAGGATGGGGAAATTTCAGTTGGTGACGATTAATGGGATACACAGACTTGGGCTCAAGTTTGTACTCAACAGCAAGTGGGAAATTGTTGGGTTTTGCTCTTTCGCTAAAGCTCATTAGGGCTTTGTGTGTAAGAAGAGCACAAGAAACCTAGAGCCCATTTGGCTTAGGACTAGGGTTTTTTGGAGCTCATATATATTATGCATGTTGCAATCACGACAAGTATACCGGTCGTACAAGTAATAAAGAAGTGAGTAGAGTATCGTTCCCACGAGGATTAAGTATACTAATCACTATTCTCACTATTACCCTTAATTTAGACAAATCAATTTGGTTTTGAAGGAGTAATTTTTACAGATGAAAAAGCCAAAAGAAAAGTAACAATTTAATCATAATTCCTATCTTTTGGTTACATTTAAATTAATTATGTGCTTAATTTGGCTCTTAATACATAGCAAGTTGGAGACACATCATAACACTTATAATCACTAGCCTATTTGGTCTTCATTTGGTGGTTGCAGAGGCTAAGGTATGGTTATCTCCCTAAAAGTGAGAGAGTACCCACTCACCACTCATTCCCCTTAAGACATAGTCTAGAAGGTCTAACACCTTTCAATCTCTATGAGGAGATCGTTTGAGCTGTGATGCAGAGGAGATCAGTTCGTGAAAGGGAGTTACACACAAGAAGGTTGCTCATGGATCTGCGATCCAAGAGATATGTCCTATGTATTTGTGAGATGATGATGATTCGGTAAGCATACCAATATACTTGATCTTAAATTGCTTCCATATAACTCCAATAATTCCTACAAATAGATACTAATTGCCATTTATTTTCATGTCGCCGAGAAAAAATAGCCTTGGGACTTGGCTTTGTTTTATATATATACATGAGAAATCTCATAGAAGCTCATTTTCACTGCTAAGGGAGCACATGCTCCTTTATCAAAATAGAAAAAATAAGAGTAAATATCTTTTTGGGTCCTTAACAAAAAATGCAGTACTCACTTTAGTCCTTTACAAAAAAAATTAGTCTCAAGGTCCATAAAAAATTTAAAATGGACTTATTTAGTTGAAATCGTGATCCCTCACAAATTCTAAAAAAACCCACATTAGTTCTTCAAAAGAACTAAAATGGGTCCACTTTAAATTTCATTGGGACTAAACGACTAAATTTTTTTTTTTGTAAGGGATTAAAGTTGAGACAATATTTTTTATTAAAGACACAAAAGGGTATTTACTCAAAAAAATAAAGAATAAGAGTGAAAATAATTATAAAGGTAAAAATAGTGTAGAAATATTATTTTTTATCATACTTAATAAATAATATACTAAGTACTCAGTCATCGTGAAATATTGAAAATATTTTCTTACCTTATTTAGCCCGTCAAATTATAACCGTTTGATTGTTGTTCCTTTTCGTCGTTGTTTGGGCTGGCAAGAGCAAAGGTGATCTTTAATTTTTTTACATAATCATACCATTTTGAAGGCTGTTGCGTGTGATACCGTTAATAATTTATAATTTATAGTCAACGTAATATCAATAAACAAAAACCATGCTGTTTGTTTCTAATTAAAACCTATGCAGAATAAAATGATGATAATTTAATTGGCGACAGAGAATTAAGCAGGTGGAGATAAAAATATATGTTCGATTCTTTCTAGTATTATTTTTAAGAGAAATTTAAAATTTTAATCTCAAGACCTATCACGAATCAAATTAATCATAAAACGATTAACGGACTAAAATATCTATATAAAAAAAACTTATACCAACGCCCACTAAAAATTTGTGACGTGACAGGCCTATGTGTTCAGCCGTAGAAATTAATTCAATCGCATATCAATTTACTATTTTCCAAAGTCAAATTTTATGATTTGAATTTTGAACTTAAATTTTTTTTTTTTTTTTTGATAACAGAACTTAAAATTTTCAACATTAAGATAATATTAATTTTTTTTTTCAAATCTATATAATTAATCGAAGGTAACTATATGAATTTTACTAAAAACTTTATTTTTCTCATGAATGAAAAATTGGAACATAGATCGTTGAACACTATTGCAAATGTTTTATAAGATGGGTTCACTGACTCATTCAACTTAAGTAATTAAGATTAATAAAAAAAGTATACTTGACTTTTGAAGTGTAAAGTTATCTTAAATATACTTGACTTTTTGAAGTGTGAAGTTATTTTAATCATAGTAAAGATTTCCAAATATTTCTCAAAATACATTTAAATAAAAGGAAAAATATTTCTGCTTCAATAATAGATAAAATAATCTCTTATAATTTCAAAAAAAATTCGTTTTAAGAATTGAAGAAATTAATGAAAGATTTTTTAAGAATTTTTTTTATTACATGAATTTTATCAAAAAAAAATTCATTAATTTTTCAACCACCTCAAAACAATATAATTTTAGAATTATTGAAGATAATTTTATAAACCCTAAATAAATTATCCAGAATACTTCATGAATCAGCTATATATTTTGTGTAAATATAAATGGTTGAATAATTAGGTAACCCATGTGCCATTATACACGAGGCACCAATCTTAATTACGAGTTTGAAAAGGACAACGGGGAATGAATGCGGCAGCAGTTGGTGGGTTTTTATTGCTTTGCTTTTGCAAAGCTTATCTTGGCATCTTTAAGGGTAGGTCTTTAATATATATATATATATATATATATATATATATATATATATATATATATGTTGGATCCTTTGACACCTCATCTGAAAGCCGTTAGATCCAAAAATATCAATGGTGTCATATGCTTACAAATCAGAGTCGTTGATCTTTTTTGTTCTAACAGCTCTCAGATGAGGTGTCAAATTTTAAATTTGATAATAGTGTCAAAAGATTCTACCTATATATATATATATATATATATATATAAAGAGAGAGAGGTTCTAATGCTTTGATAGTGCAGATAAGTTATCCATATTCACTCCCAAAACGATGTCATTTTCTGTTGAAAATTAAATATTATTTTATTTAATACATTTCAAATCATGTAAAATTTTATTACCAATAAAACATAACACAATTGATAGATAATTAGATCCTTTAAACATATTGACAGGAGTTTAATTTCTGATTGTATATATAAAAAATACTCTAGTGATAAAGACAAAACTCAATTCGGTGACATTTACCTCAAAAGAATTAGTCTTCGGCTATCACTCGGGAGTTAGGAGATACCCTGAGTTATACTTAAAAATAAAATAAAAATGTATGACTCGTACTTAAATTTTTAATTTTCTTAATCTTAAAATTTCCGAGGAAATCATAAAATCAACATGTTTTTCTTACATTGATCACAAGTCAATCGAATCAGGTAATCCGTATGGAATTATTTAATAGAAGCCGATTTTTCTTGTTTCACTTATTTATTTGTGGTCAAGTTGAAGTTTTATTCTAATTCTTAAAGGCTTAAATTAATTAGGTGATATATTCTTGAAAATTCTGACTGTTCTCAGTCACACCATGTCTAAAGAAAACCGTCCAAAAGCTTTTTATTCAGTAGTCAGTTGAATAAGTAGTTGAATAATGTTTATGGGCCATGTTGTATCTGCTCAATAATAAAACGCTTGTGTATCTTTTCGTATGACTTTGTATTAAAAGTACTAATTATAAGTCACATTATCTAAGGGTGAGGAGTCAGCATATCCAATCAATGCCCTTGTAATATTTTTGCAGTGAAAATATATAAAAAGAAAAATAGAAAGAATTGTGGATTTATTTTTACCTATCATAATTTCATTTCTAGAATTCATTTAATGAAAGGATCAACAATGCACGCAGTTTATTTTTACCTATCATAATATTTTTAGAGTCTATTTGAATGAGTGTTTTTTTAAGGAAAAAAAAGCATTTATAATTTTTTTTTAAATGTTTGCTTTTTAAAAAAACAAAAGTCATAAAAAAGATAAAAATATGCTTTTTTTTAAGTTAAAAGTTAAAAAATTTAGCTTTTAAGAAAAGCAAAAGTCAAAAACCAATATTTTTTTCAAAAATAAATATTTTAAAAAATTTAAATAGCTTTAGCTTTTATAAAAAATATTTCAAAAATAAACAAGGCATAAAAAGAAATTTTTTGAGAAGGCAATCCAAACGAGCTCTTAGTTATGACTAGTATATATCAACTTCTCACTCACTTTATCCATTTTAATTACAAAATAAAAGTATTGAATAAACAACTATGTTACAGTGATTTGAGATCATCATCCCAAAAACTAGCTTAAAGAGTGAGAGGGTTAAAAACCTTATAAACCCTACCTTAATTGTCTATATAGTAAACGTGGGCTTTGTAAGTATTACAACAAACTGAATTTGAGTATTAAAATTTTCATATAATATTGTACAAATTATAAAATAAATTTAGTAATTCAAACAAATATAATCTTCATTTGTTCCTTTCTTCATTCTACTCAATGATTTCATAATGAAATCAAACAAAATTTAGACAAAATTGTTTGAAGTATTCGTGATGTTATTTTTAATATAAAAATATCATTACTTATCATTTTGTAATTACCTCACTTTTATTCCAAATTTTAATAATTAAAATACAGCATATATTATATTTTCTTTATAAAGTGATGTCTAGTCATTAGGGACAGTCCCAATTTGTGTGATCCATCCATCCTTGGGTTGGTTTAGGACCTTATATGTCAATGTAGTTGAAAGTTCCAAATTTATACCAAAATACACTAAAATGAATCCGAATTTGGTGGTTAAGATAGTTCAGTCGCTGCTTAAAGCTTAGCTGTTAAGCACTAAAGCTGTCTAGTCATTAGAGACCGACCCGTTGCCTTGTTCATTTGTTGATAAATAGAGTAGCAAAGATTAGCTAATTGCCTCTCTATTCCTCTACACTATTAGCTCACGATTATTTGTAATCTTGCATTTATTCTCCGCAACTTGTTTGGCGTTTATATTATGAGTTTGGTATTTGTCCTTTTAAATTACATAAGTTATGTTATCAAAAAAAAAAAAAAAATTGCATAAGTTATGTCAGGAGAGAGATAGACACAGAAAAACAGAAATCATGGGAGAGAGAAAGTGGATGATTTTTTTAAATTTAAAATTCAAAAAAAAAAAATTCTGTGTCTCTCTCTCTTACAATGACAAACATTTTTCCCTTATATTATTCGCGCTAATTGAAGGAAGAAAACTTTTCAAAGTAATTGTATTTTTCACATATTACTCTTGTTTTGTAGCGGACACAAATATGAAATATATATCATTTTAAAGGTTGAACTCATAGTTGGTTGTAACCATGAAAATAAATCTAGCAAATTAATTAAGACATTATATTTAGTGATAAGGTGTAAATATAATACTAATAATGCATGGTTAACATTCCTTCTCGAGGATAATTTTGTACTGGCAAAATAATTATATAATTAAGTCTCCATAATTTATATGACTCCCCCAAAACAAAAAACATAATAAGGTTGGATAACGAGAAAGTATATTATTTTATTGGTTTCATATATTACTTTTTTCAGTTTCATAAAATTAACTATATTAATTAACTTATGATCTAGCTACCTTTAATTAATTTCTTATATTGGTTTTCTACTCAAAGTTAAAAATACCTGCTATCATGTTTCCTTCATAATTCGATTTGGGCTACAAGTGGTTTTAGGCTATAACTCGATTAGTTGTATAGCTATCTCTGACTCTGACCAGAAGGAAAGCGATCGATTAGCCTAACTTAAATTCTGAAAAAGAAACAACAACTACAATAATTGAAATAGGAAGAAGAAGAACAAAAAGAGAAAAAATACCTCGTAAGATTGATCTGTCGTCTTAATACTATATATGCTACTTCATACCCATTTTCTTGACATTCAAAAGCATACTTTCCTGGCTATAAAAAAAAAAAAGCATACTTTCCAGTTTAGGCTGCCTTTTGCCTAAAAAAGAAAAATAGTAACTATTTTTTTTTATAGCCAAAATAGTAACTATTTATTGGTTTATACACTTAATTATTAAATGATAAAATTTGATGATCTATTTTTTTTAGCATAATGTTTATGTCCGTATTTATTTATGATTATAAAAAAATACACCCATAAAAATTCAATTAAGTAACAAATAAATTTAGAGTACGTTTGGATAAATTAAAAAAAATGTTTCTATGATAGAGTTTATAAAAAAAAATTATTTTTAAAATATTATTCATTAAATACAAAAAAATATTTATAAGTTAAAAAAAATTCAAATATAATTTTAAAACAACAAAATAGTTTTCAAGAAAAAAAATACAAACAAACGAATTTTTACAAAATATGAAATTTAAACCATCGAAATAAACACTTAAACATATGTTAATATCCTAAATGTAACATCACAGGAGTTGACGAAGGTTGAGAGTAATTACTGATGCAAAAAGAGATTATACACGAATAAGGAGCGGCTCCTATCAAACTTTCAATTGGGGATACATATTGAATTGAATCAACACCGGAATGAGAGAGATTCAAAGGCTATGCAGGTATGCAATTGTATAGTTGATGATAGCTTAAAGGAATTGATATGTATTATCCATACTAACAAGATACATCTACATTTTAGTAATCCATAACTTGACTTGGAATAATTTTAGAACGTGTCATGACCTCTTGAGAAATTTCTCAAAAAGTGTATGAGTGAAGTCAAAGTATGCTAAAAAATTTCATGTTGATTTGTGAGTACAGTCATTCATTGATTCTGCAAGTGGAGGATTTACACTAAACACATGTTAGTCTTATATTTACAATAAAAAATAAAAAATCCCACATGATAACGAAAACGAAATAACCATTACTCTATTCAGAAAAAAAAAAAAAAAGAATTGCTTGGTGTACAATAATGGGGGAAACAAAAGTGTAACTGTGTAATTATATTGCCTCGAAATACGAAAGCAAAATGAGTATTTGGTGGAATTAGATTCCAAGACGAGTCCTTCTACTCAACTTCAATGAACCGTTATGAGTTTTTATTAACATAGCATATTTCAAAAAAATAAAAATAAAAATAAAAATTGTTAAATAAAAATTAGGGGAGACCTAAGTTTTATAATTCACTCATTGTTCGTTATTAGCCGATGTTTTACTTGTATTTAACAGTTAATGTGATTAATAAATTAGAATTGTTAGATACAAATAATATTAATAGTTAATGGTGAGTGTAAAACCATTGTAATTTAATCCTATTTATAAAAAATTTAGTATTTTAAAATAATTAAAACTTTTATTAATTCCTTAATATTTACATTAAAAGTATACATTAATAAAAAAAATTATGATTTCTATCGACCACTCACTTTTTTTTTCGATTTTATTTTTTATTTTTTTCTGCGGGAAAAAAGAGCTGAGAAATCCGAAAAGCAAGAGGACAGAAACCGATGTAACGCACTGAAATTAGTGTTGCCGTTTCTTCCACGATGCTTGAAAAAACCTTCGGTACTGCAGCTACTGCTGCTGTTGTAAATATATTTAGAGGTAGAATCATTTGATACCAGTGTCAAATTTTAAATTTGACACCCTATGTGAGAGTTGTTAGATAAAAAAAGATCAACGACTCTGATTGGCAAGCATGTGACACCATTGATCTTTTTTGATCTAACAGCTATCAGATGAGGTGTCAAATTTGAAATTTGACACTGGTGTCAAAGGATTATGTCTCATATATTTATATTAAAATAGGGAAGATTTTAGGATTTAAAAAAAATTATAAAAAAAAATATGAATTAAAATGGAAAGAAATTTTCCTTTTTAGTAAAAAAGAATATCTATAGTTTGATACTCCCATAATATTAAAAAAAATTCCCTGAAAAGGGTGAAAAACTTTGCACATAGACATCACAATTATGCCAAGTTCAAAAAAAAAAAAGACATCACAATTATTGGTAGTACGGTAGAACTCACCATTCAAAGAAAATCATTTGATTCTAAATTATACGAGGAGACACTATATTTGTGTGTGGTTGACGATTAAGTAACGGCAGATATTGATAACTAAAGAAATTCATAATTGGCATCTACAGTTCATAGGCTTTCTAAAACGGAAATATTTAAGTCATATCATTCATTTGGTGCGACTAGCACATAAAAATTAAGAAATAACTATAATGCTTCAGCATATTTCTATGGTTCCGATGCAAAAATTTTTTTGATGGAAGTGAGAGAAAGAGAAAAAAGTTGAGAATAAAGAAGAAAGGAGAGAGAAAAATAAAAAATTTATCCATGTGTCAATTGTTTAGGGGAAGAATCATGGTGATTCTGAAGGATATTAAAAATTTGTATAATGCTTATACAAAGAAGAAAGAATTTTTTTTTATCCAAATATCACTTATCAAATGACAAATACATTTACTACACCTGTTCAGAAAATGATCACATGCGAACATTTGTTTGATCTATCAAATGGTTCTAATACTACTCTCTTATTTATATTGATAGGGGCTAGCTTCATTGAAATCAATTCAAGAATGCATGCCATATTTCTCCCTTCTTCTTTTTTTCCGTGTTGGTGTGGACGTATATGTCTTTTTATATTTTAATTAATGCAAAAAAAAAACTTATTTTGTTCTTCTAAATTAATATTTGGAAAACTTAAATAAGAAAAATAACCAATAAAGTTCAACGTATAGCACAAAGAAAGTAGTACAATGACATAACAATCATTACGAGTACCCACTACTTGACAAAACTACCATTACTTTCTAGATCACAATCTATATAGAATATTTTATTTAACAGGACATTGCAGTCGTTATGCTATTGAAAATGAAGTGACTGCAAATATCAATTAATTTAAAACCAGAGACACAGCCTATACTCAGCAATAGTTAGCATGCAATTTGTACTGCAAAAATATGATAACGGGAACAAGGCTATTGCTAAGAATCCAAATTTTGTAGGTGATCATTCAGCAAAAGCTTGTTTTCTCACGCAGTACCTTTGAAAGCTTCGTGAGCCACCCAACTTCATGCTCTGCAGTGCTTTGGCGAGCTATGCTGCTGTTTTCACTAAAGCTTGTTTGTTAGCAGTCATTATAGTTTTTATTTTCATAAATAATTAAGGGTTAATAATGTCGCGAATTCGATCATTACCGTCCCCTACTTTTAGGTGGAATTAAGAAAAGCACAATGCAGACAAAAAAATTGGACTTATGTCATATCCACGCTTCAAGTTGGGCTCTTGCGTAAGGAGTGTGTGTTAGAGAATGAAATATAAAGTATTAAAAAGACATATCGCCTTAAGGTTTTAGGTTGATTATCTCAAGTCATATAGAAAAATTTGTGGACTCCACCGTCTAAAAAATAAAAAGAAAAGAAAAGAAAAAGGTGGCACAATTATCAAAGGGTGTATAGGAGGAAAAACTTATCTCATGTATCATGAGAATAGTTTTTTCCTAAAATCATTTATTGTTTCACTTACTATTAATTAATTAGAGGAAATACAACTCTCCTATTGTTGTTTTTTTCTTTATATATATATATATATATATATATATATATATATATATAGAGAGAGAGAAAAAAAAAATATTTTTGCAGTTACTACAGATAAGTTATTTATATTTACTCTCAAAATGACGTCGTTTTGGGATTGAAATATTAAAAAATTATAAAGACTATAATAACCTTAAAATAAATTAAAATTACAAAAATATCATGATTTCTGCCTCAAAACAACGTCGTATTAGACTTACTGCAGATAACTTAACTCAGAAATATAATGAATAGGTCTCACCATGTTGTTCTAAAACAAAAGACAAAATATCTCCTTGTTGGAGGAGATTAAATTGCCCCATTAATTATTGGGTAATACTTTTTTTATGTTGGATAATAAAAGTATTATCTCCTACATTTATATTTTTTAAATAGGTCCTACAAAAAAAAATTTCTCTCACCTCCAACTCTTTTCGCTTTCCTATTTATCGTTCGAGTATGAGATAATACTTCTCTTATGTATCATAAGAAAAATATTTCTCAAAAAAAAAAATTCAAAAATAGAAACAAAAGTATTTCCCTAGATTTAAACATAATAAAGTTGGTTAGATTTTCTAGTCAATCTCGAATATATTTGATGTCTATCATAATATCAATATATAATAACTAAATAAATAAGATAAAAATAATTAAATTACGATTTAAAAAAAAGATTTAAATATGATTAAATTGGTTTTGTTTTCTTGACATTCTCAAATAGATTCGATGTCTATCTAAATGTCAATATATAATAAATAAATAAATAAAATGAATTAGTATTTAAAATTAGATACAACATAAATTTAAACATGATAAAATTTAATTTATTTTTTGATCTTTAGTAAATATATTTGATGTTTATCTAAATATTAATATCATTATGTTTATTTTGTAGTCAATTAAATTGATTTGGGTATTTATATTTATATTATATTGTTTTATGATTTATGTAGTGTGAATTATATATTGTAAATATTTTTATTTAATTATACAAATTTTTTATTTTAATTATGAATTTTAAAATAAATATAATTTTGCCCCCTAAAAAAACATGTCTGAATGACGGATAGAAATCATGGAAAGCATAGAACAAAATTACGAGATTCAAAACAGTAAAAGCGACAATCATGATCAGTAAAATCCATAACTTGATGCACGTTTTTCTTCAAGGAGGGGTAAGTGTCCAACTTGGCAAGTCACATTATGTTGAAAATATTTGTCGCTTTTTTTCTAGCAAGCAAGCATCAAGGGACGACTTATTGTCCCACCATCTAAATTGTTAATAAGTTGGCAATTATTCTAGAAAGCTTTTGCTTTCATGAAGCAATTGGAGTTGATTAATGAGTTAGAGATAGATCGATCCAATATTATTGAATCTATCTCAAACTCATTAAGCTTTTGTTAATAAGTCCTCCAGAAGAGTGCGTGCCAACTGGTTCTTAGGGAGATTATGAGTCCTATAAAGTATAAACCTTTATAACACTGTTTTTTTTTTTTTTGTTACACTTATAACACTCTTTTAAATCACACTGCAATTGTGTGTGAAAATATATTCACTCATTCGGGAATAAAAGTGTCAATTAATCGCAGAATAACAGAAGTGGACTGGTTCCTTAAACATGGATGGGAAAAAGGGTTCCCTAATCTTTCAGGTATATAACTATGGGAAGAACACAATTTTTTCTAACACAATTATTCTAGTTGGGTCAGAATTCTCAAACAATATTAGAAAATCAACAATAATGCTAAGACGGATATTTTTCCCCCCACTTATTAAATACATAATATTTAATTTAATTTTGTAACTTTTATATGTAAAATTATTAATTAATTTCTTAAATTTGATAATGAAATATATTTTGTTTGACAAAGTAATATTTTAATTTAAAATTGTAAAAACTTCACGCCCAGTGGGACTCGAACCCACAATCGCCTGATTAGAAGTCAGGCGCCTTATCCATTAGGCCATGGGCGCTTGTTGAGTCATACGCCGTCGTACATTTATTTATTTATTATTTAAGTACCAACAAAGAAAGGCAAATCAACGTAACATCAAAAGGAGAGAGAAAGTTAGGTATATCATGCTTAGTTCACCACAGAACTGAAGTTAGCTTGGTCATCTTATACTTGTGAGGAGTGAGGAAGCCACATGCAAGCATGAAATTTATATTATATAGACATTTTTTTTCACGTATAAAAGAGCCATGGCCCGTGCCTTGTTTATTGGGTGTGATATGGAACACGAAGGCAGAGGCAGAGTATGTGTGACGGGGGCTTCAGGCTTTCTCGCTTCTTGGCTTATTAAGCGACTTCTTTTGTCTGGTTATCATGTCATTGGAACAGTTAGAGACTTAGGTTTCTCTCTCTCCCCTTTGCATCTCTATGCACACACACATATCATCTCCATTAACTATATATATATATATATATATATATATATATATATATATCAAACTTATTTAACTAATAATATACCTATCATTAACTACTTACACTTAAATCACAATTCCTAACAAACCCCTTGATTAATTATCCCTAGATTGTTACTAAATAAGTTTGATATTTAATTAATGAGACCTTAAACCTTCAGATGCATGGCCAATGCAAATGAGTTTAGACATCTTTATTATTATTATGTCCAAATATATTTTCATTTTTCACATACTCAACATAGTAGCTAGCATATGTTTGGTACTGGTACATACAGGGAAGCAGAAGAAATTTGAACATTTATGGAAGCTGGAAGGAGCAAAAGACAGACTCGAACTAGTAGAAGCTGATTTAATGGAAGAAAGCAGCTTCGACAATGCAATCATGGGATGCAAAGGTGTCTTTCACATCGCATCTCCTGTACTCAAACCTTCATCAGATCCCAAGGTATAATATATATGTCGTTACTGTTTCTCTGTTTTTATGGGACATGTTATATATATAGCATAGGTTTCTCTACGTTACAACTTAATTATATACAACATTTCAAATTATTCAAACGTGTCACATCACTACTTTCTCACACCATGGTAAGTGGTGATATATGCTAGTGAAAATAAGTCGTGACTTTTTATGTATTTTTAATTTGGTTATCAATTTTATCCATAAACAGTCAGAAATCTTGGAACCTGCCGTCCAAGGTACGCTGAATGTGCTTCGTTCTTGTCGGAAGAACACGGAACTTGGTCGAGTGGTTTTAACCTCATCGTCTTCAGCTGTTAGGGTAAGAGATGATTTTGATCCAAACATACCACTGGATGAGTCATCCTGGAGCTCCTTGGAGTTGTGCGAGAAACTCCAGGTAGGTAATGCTTAAGTAATCATATAATGTATAATGGAATATGATGATTTTCTACCAATTTTATATTTTTTATCTACTTGTATACAACGGCTTCAATTTATTAGTCACATGGAACTATTAAATTCAAGTAAGAAAGAACGTAACTTACACTAGTATATTACATAAATAACATATGATATATATGGGCACGATCAACAACAGCCAAATTTTTATGTACATGTAGTTGTTATATGGTCACATTTCATAAGAAAACATGATTCTAAGTTCTAGCATGTAATGTAATGAAGGCATGGTACGTGATGTCGAAGACACAGGCAGAAAGAGCAGCGTGGGAATACTGCAAAGAGAATGGAATACATTTGGTGACTGTTCTGCCATCATTTATTATTGGACCCAGCTTGCCACCAGATTTGTGTTCTACTGCATCTGATGTTCTAGGCTTGCTCAAAGGTACAGAGACTTGGCCCCTTAGGTTGGTAAATTTTCTTTGATAGATAGAGAGACATAATGGTTATCCTAATTAACAGGGGAAACCGAGAAATTCCAATGGCATGGAAGAATGGGATACGTTCATATTGATGATGTTGCCCTTAGTCACATCCTTCTTTACAAGGATGAAACTTCCCAAGGTCGATACCTTTGCAGCTCTACAGTAATGGATAATAACGATTTGGTTGCCTTGCTAGCAGCCCGTTATCCTGGCCTGCCCATTCCCAAAAGGTTGGTTATTGCTTGCCATTGCACTCTATCCTTAATTATAATTAAACACGGGTTAGTTTTAATCATTAGTGTTAAAATTAAGTGTTAGTATACTTTATAGGAGTTCTCTATAGTTTAAATTAATCGTGTATTATTTAATTTAAATTATGTATATCATATACAGAATATGTGTATAATGTGTATATGTAAATGTAAATGTAGCTATAGAAAATAATAATGTGTATATGTAAATGTAGCTTAGTATGGTTTATTCGATTTTCAGGTTCGAGAAGCTAGATAGACCACGTTACGAACTAAACACCGGGAAGCTAAGGAGTCTAGGATTCAGGTTCAAGTCTATTGAAGAAATGTTCGATGATTGCATTGTATCGCTTGGGGAGCAAGGCCATCTCACTCTTCACCCAGGACATGGTCCAATTTAATTAATCAACTTCCATATGTTGTTAGTTGAAATTGTATTCTAAATCCAAGTGATCAATAACATTGTTAAGTTTATGGTACTTGCTTCCCAAAGGACCTGTAATTTAGGCTTGGAAGTGTCATGTGCTCTGTTGGGTAGTAATTTTCAAAAGAAAGAGTTATCGTTCTCAGGAACAGGTTGAAATATTTTCTTTGTATTTTTCTGAATTAAAGATTCTGAAATTGGAACTTAATTGGTTTTAGAACAAGAAATTTTTAGTCTTTATCAAGTATTAAAATCTGATCTAAAAAGTAAGGAAATGATTATCAATATTAAAAGACTTCTGGGTTTTTCTCAAATCATGGATGACAAAAGTTATTTGCATTATTGCAAATTCGTACAGTGCTACAGCAGCTTTATTTCAGTTTTTGAGTTGCTACGACAAGTTTAGTTGAAACATTTCAGAATCAACAATAAGGTTCAAGAAGGACTTTTTCCAAAGTTTCTTGAATCTTTACACAAATTTATATCAGAAATCACCTTTGATTATCCCTAATCCAAAAAGGTTCATTTAACACTTAACAAAAATCCATTTCCCAATTTCTTTTTGTTGAAAAACTCAAGTCTCATTCCCATGGTGTTCTTGAGTTAAAAAAAGAAAGTATCAAACGAATGAAATAAAACAAACAGTAACAATGCACACCAAAAATTCATCCAATCATTTTGACATACCCAGAACAAGAAACTTAGAAATTCATATTAATAGCAAATGGAAAATAAATTCTGAAATTAAAATTGACATGCATTATCGACTTAGAAAGAAAAACCAGTATTCCAAAAATCCAGTATTCAGAAAATGGAAAATTTAGACTAGGAAAATACAAAACCAGAGCTTGCATGTAGCTGAGTCTTGGATCCCTCCAAGAAAGAAGTTTCACGCTTGCTCTTGTTACTAGAACTCAGAAGAACAGAAGAAAGCTTAAGAAAAGTTCAAGAATCTAAAAGTAAAGTCTGAAAACTAAAAAACAACAAAAGTTCTCTCTGAAAGGTCCTAATGACTCAGACTCTTATTTAAATAAAAACTAAAGAGTTCCCCAAAATGCATTGTTGTCCTTCAGACTAATCAGCATCCTACGGTTTAGATCTCTTTCAACTCAACCAATTGTTTATGTAAAGAACCTTGGGATACACCACCCCAAAAGCTAGCTCAAAGGGTGGGAATGCCCAAGACCTTATAAACTCCACATTAGTTGCACATACAACCAATGTGGGACTCTATATCTCAACACGCCCCCTCACACGAGAGCCATTGGGCTTGAAGAGTGGAAGATGCAACAAGCTCATCCTACCTGTGCTAAGAAAGTTCACGAGAGAAAGTGGGGGGCGGCGAGACTCTGATACCATGTAAAGAACCTTGGGATATGCACATACAACCAATGTGGAGTTTATAACTCAACAGTTCACATGCTCTTAATTCCTGCAATTTAGTGGTAAAAACAGTAAGTCGATTTATCTAAATCTCATTTTTTTTTACTTTTACCTTCATGGGCTGATTTCTCTACCTTTTGGACCTTTCACCTGTTTTATTAATTCTTTCACAGTCCAATAGGAAGTAAAATATAGGTAAATATAGGTGTTTAAACAATCCAATTTTACACCTAACAAAATACCCCAAACTTAGAATTTGCTTGTCCTCAAGCAAACAAGCAACTATTAACTCATTAAGCACATTGTTAGCTATTGTCTTTCTTTCAGCATTCAGCTCATCATTCAAGCAATGAAATGGTTTTTTGCAGTCCAATTCTCCATTTATCACAGTAAATGTCAACTATAACATCAATCAACTAAATTGTCTTTTAGTATCAATACCAACCAAAAATCTAGTCCAAACTAAATTTTTAATTAAACGAACAACACACTATGTCACAATGCATATCAAGCAGTCACTAGACATAACTCATATCAGTCAATGTCATGCACTGAGTTCCTCACAAGGCAATTTTATTATTCATCCCTCTTTTTTTTTTAAGGATAATCACTCATCATCAACTTTACATTGATGTACCTAACATACAATATTGCCTAGACACTTGATGTCTAATGTGGCATTTCCATCAAAGGGGCTTTTAGGCTTGTAATAGGGCTGGGTTTGGATATTTGTTTTTCTGAACACTTGGCTAATTTAGGCTAACCTTAAGTATCTACCTAATCCACAACTAGCTTGTAAAATATGGTCTTAGTAAGTTAAAGGGAAGCTGCTTGCTCTCTCTCTCTCTCTTTTTAACTTCCTTCCCCACTTTTTTTTTTTATTTCCAGCCTCAACTTTTCACATTCACTTTCCTTTTTTTTTTTCTTTTCTTCTAAAAAATATTTTTTTTACTCAGGGGATTTTTTATTTTTCTTTCTGTGTTCTTTTTCCCCTTTTTATATCCTCTTTTTTTTTTCTTTTCTTCTAATCTCTTCTTGATCACCTTCTATATTTTTCTTCTTTTGATAACCACTCTCTTCAAGCTAGCTTCCCTTTTCCTTACTTATTTTCTTGCATTGCAGCCTAGTGAGAATTAACCAAAGACTAAGGCTTGCCTAAAAGGATGGATTGAGGAAATTGGCTTTTGAAATCATGGTTATGTAAATAGAAAAGAAAAGGTTCAGGCTCAGGCTCAAATAAGGGATCAAGGGATTAAAATTAATGAAACAGGTAGAGCTTTTTGGTTCTAGGCTAAACAATTTGAAACAAGTGCCCTTATCATATGAATATAAACACACTAATCGCCTAGGTGTGATGTAGGTTAAGGATCCCAATGTAGAGTGATCACTCAACAAGAAAGTATATGTGTTTGAGTCCAAATTCTCACCAAGGTTTTTATTCAGTGATATAACATGAACTAAGTTGAGACATGTTAGGACTGCTCTCATGAAGTGTAACATAGATGATGCATGGCTAATTAACCAACTTAGAATGAAATAGACATAGAGTTAATAAGATATGTAAGATCAACACAGTTGAGTTAATGATAATGGCTCACATGTATAGATAAATCAAAGAATTGTTACTGTTCAAGTTCAAAAAAATTCAATTTTCTTTTTCTTTTTTTCAAACTCAGCAAACCAATTAATTCAACTTGTATACCCTGTATACCCCACCTCAAACTTAAAAGGCAGTTGTGTCCTCACAACAATTGGCAGTAATCATTTTTAACAATAGAGAACACAACATTTAAGACAATAATATACATGTTGGGGAGGATAAACAACTATAGACAGATGTAGAAAAGATAAAACCTGGGAGACCATTAATATGGTGCTCCTAAATGTTTGTGGCTGATGTGTTTCACATGTCTACCTGTCTTTGGAGCCATAGCTGCAACTTAAAGAGATAACCAGATAATTAGTGAAATGAAGATTATATGTGAATAAGGAAAAAGAACCCAAAGAGTGTAGCAGGTAAGTGTCAAAGTGATAGGAAAACGTGCAACGACAGAGCACACTCAGTTGTGTTTTAGTTGGCAATAGAGAATAGCAAAAATAAATCACAAATTCAAGTAACAGTCCACAACTAAGATAATAATTACAATATTCAGCTAGCTAAGCCATAAATTATACACACTTCAGACTACATACCCATCCAAAATTATACAACCACGACACAACCAACCAATACCCAGTAAAATTATGAAACTATTTTGGTCATTTCAACCATAAACTATCCATTTTCTTGAATTCAACCAGGGATTATCAAATGGTGGTCAGCCAAACAAACAGAGAAGAACTACCATAAGCACTAAGACTCAATATGCATATCAGCCAACAGGAGGAAATTCATAGCAATAAAAAGAAGAGTATGAGTGAGACTGTCAGTGGAGACCCAGAGATGGTTTACAATATTTTCATTACAAGTGAAGTCCAAAGCACAATCAAGCTATATAATTTTTTTTTTTGAAAAAAGAAAAGAAAAGAAAAGAAATATAAAATAAAACCTGACTTCCTTGCTCAGCAGTATGGGTGCAGCTGCCGGTGAGGAACCAAGTGGTTCTTAGGACTGATGACACATCCAAGTCTTAGTGTGAATGAAGGCTTCGTGGGTCACAATGAAGAGGGGCTGTCGGTGGAGACGGTCAAGCTTGGTTTTTTCGGTCTTGATACCATATCAGCAGCGAGGAAGCTTGACAGTGGTGTAGAGTTCTTGCTTCCCAAAGGACCTGTAATTTAGGCTTGGAAGTGTCATGTGCTCTGTTAGGTAGTAATTTTCAAAAGAAAGAGGTATCGTTCTCAGGAACAGGTTGAAATATTTTCTTTGTATTTTTCTGAGTTAAAGATTCTGAAATTGGAACTTAATTGGTTTTAGAACAAGAAATTTTTAGTCTTTATCAAGTATTAAAATCTGATCTAAAAAGTAAGGAAATGATTATCAATATTAAAAGACTTCTGGGTTTTTCTCAAATCATGGATGACAAAAGTTATTTGCATTATTGCAAATTCGTACAGTGCTACAGCAGCTTTATTTCAGTTTTTGAGTTGCTACGACAAGTTTAGTTGAAACATTTCAGAATCAACAATAAGGTTCAAGAAGGACTTTTCCCAAAGTTTCTTGAATCTTTACACAAATTTATATCAGAAATCACCTTTGATTATCCCTAATCCAAAAAGGTTCATTTAACACTTAACAAAAATCCATTTCCCAATTTCTTTTTGTTGAAAAACTCAAGTCTCATTCCCATGGTGTTCTTGAGTTAAAAAAAGAAAGTATCAAACGAATGAAATAAAACAAACAGTAACAATGCACACCAAAAATTCATCCAATCATTTTGACATACCCAGAACAAGAAACTTAGAAATTCATATTAATAGCAAATGGAAAATAAATTCTGAAATTAAAATTGACATGCATTATCGACTTAGAAAGAAAAACCAGTATTCCAAAAATCCAGTATTCATAAAATGGAAAATTTAGACTAGGAAAATAGAAAATCAGAGCTTGCATGTAGCTGAGTCTTGGATCCCTCCAAGAAAGAAGTTTCACGCTTGCTCTTGTTACTAGAACTCAGAAGAACAGAAGAAAGCTTAAGAAAAGTTCAAGAATCTAAAAGTAAAGTCTGAAAACTAAAAAACAACGAAAGTTCTCTCTGAAAGGTCCTAATGACTCAGACTCTTATTTAACTAAAAACTAAAGAGCTCCCCAAAATGCATTGTTGTCCTTGAGATTAATCAGCATCCTACGGTTTAGATCTCTTTCAACTCGGCCAATTGTTCACATGCTCTTAATTCCTGCAATTTAGTTGTAAAAACAGTAAGTAGATTTATCTAAATCTCATCTTTTTTTACTTTTACCTTCATGGGCTGATTTCTCTACCTTTTGGGCCTTTCACCTGTTTTATTAATTCTTTCACAGCCCAATAGGAAGTAAAATATAGATAAATATAGGTGATTAAACAATCCAATTTTACTCCTAACATGCTCCCACAGTTTTATATTATTTTTCCTGATATAAGAAGCCCCCATTCTCTCTATATACAGTAATAAATATACAACATTGGACAGGATCACTTCAAATATTTTTGTTTACAAATATCATGAATAATTTTGCCTATAAGGGCATGTTTGGTACATAGTATAAGATAATGCCTGATAGTATAAGACCTGATAGTATAAGGCATGATTGTATAAGACCTGATTAAATTTTAATACTATCCAACGTTTGGCATGGTACTGTATAAGATAATGTATTGTATAAGATAATACTATCCAGTGTTTGGTAATGCACTGTATAATACTAGATAGGATAAAAATAAATATTTTTGACAAAACTACCCTTTAATAAAAAAATTTATATAATTCTTTTAAATATGTCATATGATATTTTTTTATAAAAAGTTTATCGATTAGTATATGAAACGTTTAAGGCCTAGCTTCCTATCTCCCAATATACAAGAGAGTAATGCAGACAACAACCTCATGAGTGCAATAATGCTCTGGTTTCAATCATGAAAGACATAACAACACTCATTATTAAAATATTTGTACCAAACGAGATTGACTTTGAATCTTTGATACCTTATTAGGCAATAGCTGATGAAGATCAACAACGATGTACAACCAACAACATTGAATACATATCAGCTTGAAAGTAGGACAAATACCTCATCATGCTGATTAAAATCTAGTTAAGTTTCACATAATGACACCATAAACCATATCATTTCATTCATGTGGTAGTCGCATAAAGTAGTGACATGAAGTTTCCAATATAAAAGTGCACAACTTGAAGGTACAATTTTTTAAATACAAAAGATAAAATAAAAGACCACATATAGGCTCAATGAGCAACCCAATCATTATACATTTCATTAGCCAATGCATCTCTCCAAGCACTCCACGTTTCACTTGTATCAATGGTGTCTATGTTATCATGTAGCTCTTCATCCACCTCCTCGTCAATAGACATGCTACCTAGCTATAATAATTCGGTTGTGAGTCTTAACAGGATAAAAACTTGGACTTCTAAGAATTGCCCAACGCATCTTCAACAACCCAAATGTCTTTTCTATGACATTTCTAGCTTGAGCATGTCGCTTATTGAAAACTTCTTGAGGAGTTGCCGGGACATATCCATGTCTCCACTCACTTAGATGGTACCTTGTCCCCCTGTAAGAAACCCGTCCCCATTAG